>NC_024797.2:37836941-37998550 GCF_000309985.2 Brassica rapa
ACATGTTAAGGGCCGTGTTGTTGGATTGGGGCGATTCATGGGAGAAGCATCTACCCTTGCTCGAGTTTGCCTACAACAACAGTTTCCATACCAGCATGAAGCATTGTATGGGCGAGCATTGTATGGGCGGCCTTGCAGGACACCATTATGCTGGACCCAAGTGGGGGAGAGAAGCATGTTGGGTCCTGAGATTGTCGAAGAGACCACTGAAAAGATAACGTTCTTAAAGAAGAAAATGAAAGAGGCTCAGGATCGTCAAAAGAGCTATGCAGATAGACGGAGGAAACATCTTGAGTTTCAAGGGAGGGCTAGAGTTTCTGTAAGAAGAAAACTAGACCCTAGGTACTTGGGTCCGTTCAGAATCATAGAAAGAGTTGGGGCTGTGGCTTATAAGTTGAACCTGCCATCGGCCATGGATGCGTTCCATAACACGTGTTTCATGTGTCCCAACTCCGAAAATGTTTGTCTGATCAGGACATAGTACGACCGGAGACTCCCGCTGATTTGGGTAAGAATCTGACCCTAGAGACAATGCCGGTTCGCATTGTGGATCGAACAGAGAAGGCAACAAGGAAGAAGACCATTCCCATGATCAAGGTCGTGTGGGAATATAATGGCAAGTATGTAATCACTTGGGAGACAGAGGCAAGGATGAAGGCCGAGTATCCTGAATGGTATGATCAGTTTGTCTGAGAGGAAACACTTAGTGTGGGATCATTGGGGACGAGCCATGGTGCTGGGAGACGCACCAGTCAGGTCATTTGACCAGGACCCAAGCATATAATGGCTCAGGTATAAGGTTAAGGGCATCAAAGTGTTGAGACTTAACCAGAATGAAGAAGGGATGGATTTAATGGAGCTGGACGAGTAATGTGGGCGCTGGACGGGACACTCAGCTGGTGGAGCTGGAAGGACTAGCTCACTCAGCTGGGGCCAGCTAGTAATCAGCTCAACTCAGCTGGGCTGAGTGTTCATGTTCGAGACGGTTGGGGCGGTTATGGTCCGGTTAGATGGTGAGGCCACGACATGGACGGTCAGTTAAAGGGCTTGGCCTTAGGATCAGGATAGAGAACCGACAGGAACAGGAGCAGTTGGAGGCTGTTGAGGACCGGTTGGGGGCAGTTATTTCCGAACGGTTGCAAGGGAGAGATAGACACCTTTTCGGCCCCATGGCAGTTACTGACTCCCTCTCTCAAGTGAAGTGGTTCAGCTCAGCTAGCTGGATGAGCTAACTAAACAGATAAGTCAGCTGGGACAATGACCTAACAAGCTAGCTGGTTGCATAGATCTAGATAGAATGGTTAGGGTAATGGAACCTCAGATTTGTATGACTTGATTTGGGATCAGGATCGACCTTGGAGCTAGCTGGTAGTTGAGAATACTAACCATTAGCTGAGCTGATTCGACCAGACAAGTATTATATTGGCTGTAGACCAATGGTTAAGTAGAGAATATCCGCTGCGTATGAGTTGAAATGATCTAAGCTAGGGAATGACTAAGGTAGTCTTAAGCTAAGGTCTAAGTTAGCCCTCGCCTATGGGCGATAATATAGATAAAGGGCAAAATTAAAATTTTGAGAGGTTCGGTCAGTGTATGGACCGAGCGACGTGAGGCATCGACCGCGGCCTAGTCGGCCGGGATCGGGTCTTACAATCCAAGCCCTTGGCCTTTGGCCGGACTGATCATGGTCGCCTGATCATGGTCGGATCTGATATTTTTAGAGTGATTTGTTGGAATCTGATTATGGGAATCTCTTAGTTGGGATTTATCAGGGATTATCATGTATTTTAATTAGTTTTTGGGAATTTATTTGAGTATGTTGGTTTTCGACAGATTATAGATTCTAAGTATCCGAACCATGCTTATCTAGACTTGATGTTAGGATATCGGCCTTATGAGTATGTATATGTCTTGTGTGGTTTCAGGATCAGACATGGACCGTGGTAAAGGAAAAGCACCGTGAAGACTCTGGCCATGGGAAGATGTGTGGTGAATGGGTCATTGTAGATAGATGTGAAGTATTCATAGCCTATTGTGCAACTTGTGAACTTATGTTATAATAAGTGTGTATAACCTATTAGGACGAAAATGTATGGATCTCAGTTTATATTTATACCATTGATTTGCCTCTTATGTTTTTTGTTTAAACTGATTGTCTTGAACCTCATCTGAATTGAATTGAACTTAGGAAGATACAGACTTATAAATCGGATTACTCGGACTTAGATTGAATGGTTAAGGCTGCGTATCAGTTTGGCTTAAGAGCCGGGATCGGATCTTACAGCTTCCTTGTTTGTTTCCCAAGTAGACAAGATATACAAGTTTCTTTCTCAGCAGTTATATTCGGTAGACCAATAACCAGTCCTTTGCTTATCATCGTCTTCATTGTCTCTGTATTGACATGTCCTAACCTTGCATGCCATCTTGAAGTTTCTGTAGGTAAGGTGATTTGCAGACATTCGACGACATCAGCTTGTAGATGCACTTTATATAGTCGGTTCTTTGATCTCGAGGTCTTAATCATCAAGTATCCTGTTCGATCAAAGACCTTGAGCACGTCATCCTTCATCCTAACATCACAACCAACTTCAGTGGCTTGTCCCAAAGACAAAATATTGCTTCGTAAACCATGTATATAATAGACATTACTCAAGGTTTTCTTCTCTCCTCCATTCAAAACCAATCTGATTGATCCTTTACCTCTGATATGTATGCGAGAGTCGTCTCCAAAGCGTACCTTTCCTGTAACTTCCTCATCAAGTTTATAGAAATACCTTCGATTTTAACTCATGTGGTTGCTAGCTCCATTGTCAAGATACCACATATTTTCCATGTCCTGCTCGATCTCGAACGTGCTTGGTTTTACCTTTTTCTCATTAAGGTATACCACTTCGTGTACCATCAACTCATCTGCTTCATGTGTATCTTCATCCTTTTTTCAACGGTTTATTGTAGCTTAAGCAGCTTATCAGGGCATTCGAATGCATAATGACCGAGCTTATCACACTTGAAGCAAGTGATGTGACTTTTATCTCGGTTCGTTAGTCCTTGATTTTGCTTCCAAGCTTCGTTAGTCCTCGTCCACCTCTCCAATTACCTCGTCCTCCATGACCTCTTCCTCTGCCAAATGCAGAACTATCTTGCGATGAATCATGACTACCATACATTAACTTCCCATTATCATCATGCTGTTCTTCCTCTTCTTCACTTATTCTTTCTTCAAAGCTAGTTGTATTTAGATCCAACATCTGTTCAATCGATGCAACCATGTGAATGAATTTCTTTCTCGGTAAGCTCTTGAGGAATTTCTTGACAAGTTTTGGTTCTTCAATGATTTCTCCAAGAGAAGCTGACCTAGATGAAATCTCAGTAAGCTTTCCGATGAAAGTACCAATACTATCGTCCTCCTTCATCTTACGTTTATCAAAGTCAGCCATTAATGTTTGTAGTCGTTTATAACCCTCACGAGCAGATATAATTTTTGATCAAGAAAATTCTTTAGATCAGTTTGAAGATTGATCGATCAGAATTTAAATAAAAATCGACACGGTGAATTAATCTCGACGGGGCTGTCTTTTGGTCGAAAAACCATCTCTTGATGGTTCTGGTCGAGTGTTAATTATTATCGTTGATTTTTATTCATGCTGGGTGAGTTTATTCAGAGCAGGACGAGATTCGAATGATGAAAAATATTTAGTCGAAACAGTCCGGAAAATATCGACAAAACTCTTAAAATTATTTCTAAACAGTCACATGCTTTGCACCTTCTAGCCTACTTGCTTCCTCAGTAATTAGGTCACATGACCTACACCTACTTGCTTGCCTGCTTGCTCATTAGAAGTCACATGCTGGTCACAAGCTACTTGCTTCAGCTGCTTGTAGCTTTCTTCATGGGAAGGAAAAGTTCATCTGCTTGTGCTGCTTGGTGTGCTGAAGCATGTCACCAGCTGTCTAACCTCATCTTTGTCTTTTGTGGGAGCAAACCCTCATCTGAAATAAAATACCCAAGAGAGAAAATTAGAGAGAGAGAAATTATGAACTAACTTTTACCTGCAGCTCCAGATACTTGTCTGAAATCCTTGCATCCTATGATCGATACTTCCAAGGTAAAGCATTCACTTTATATTTATGCAAAGAAATGAAGTCAGTAGAGGGGATGTCAGTAGAGGGGATGTCAGACGTGAATTGATGAGTTGTGTTATGTTAGAAATGGTTGCTAGGTTAGGATATTGCATAGTGTGCTTCTGTGATGTAGTTGCAAAATTGTTGAGGAAAAGATTTCTATGCTTTAAAATCTGTAGTCCCTAATATTTTCAAACCTCTTTCAGAGAGACTGTCTGTATGTTTTGCTTGAGGACAAGCAAAAGGGTAAGTCTAGGGGAGTTGATATACCTTGGATTTGACATGTTTTCATCCATGGTATATAGATGTTTTACTATAAATATTTCTATGTTTTCTACTCTTCTAGGTATGTTTTCAGGTTCAGTGCATTTTGGAGTAAAGCTATGACTTTGGAGCATTTTGGAGCTTAAAGGACATTTCTTCCGAGCTGACCATGTAGAGGTCGACGAGAGGAAGAACAATCGATCGATGTGCATCAGTGCTGTCGATCGACACCAAGATATGCCTCGACAAATGAAGATTAATATTGATCGATGTACACAAGTACCATCGATCGATGTCGAGACAGTGGACATGCGACATTTTTGATCCAGCGGACTTGAAGCCCAATTCCAAGCCAAATTACGAAATTGCCCTGATGATTTTTTAACCTAGTAGATTATATACTGCCTAAGTGTTTTGACGATTATATACTGCCTAAGTGTTTTGACGGCAGAGAGAGCTTTTTGTTACAGTTTTACTTTGAGAGAGAGAGAGAGAGAGAGAGAGAGAGAGTTTTGGAGAGAAGATCACTTGTGATTGGAACTCCTTGTTTTCATTTCTTTTCATCTATACTATGAATTCCCATTTCTTCATTGTCATGAATTGTTTTGCTATGTCTGAGTAGTTCATTTATTAGATCCAGGGTTCAGATAGGTTTGTGGGATTAACCCCAAACTATAGATCTGCCTTGTTGTGATATTCATGATAGATTTGTATTCATTGCTTGTTTTATCCTTGCTAACTAGAACATGATCATAGGATTGCATACTCAAGCACCCTTGTTATCCCATCCTGACATCTATCTATCATATTAGGACTGCTATAGAGGGCTAACCGCCAATTTAGTATCTTAATAGGGCATATCATACTCGCACATAGGCCTGACTAGAACCCGTCGATCGATGTCCTCAACTGACTATCGGTCGACGTAGGCAAAGGTGTATCGGTCGACGTCCCAATAGGACCGTCGATCGATACTCTTTCGTTGTCAACATACTAACCGTTGAGACACGAGATCTAGCCTGTTAACCAGTGAAACATGCGACAGCTGATCACTGAGTTAAGCGGTTGAGCTCTAACATATCATGCATGCAACAAATAGGCATCTATAAGTATTATAATCTCCAACACCTGAATAGTGGCCCTGCATCTAATATCATTTCCAATCAAGTTACATTTACTATTTACTTCGCTTGTTACTATTGCTATTTCATTTAAACATTTACAACTCTTAGAATTAATAAACACTAGATTTAATTGTTCCCTAGCTCCTTGTTGATTTGATCCCTAAGTACTACATCTGAACCTCTTTTGATGAGAGTAACACTCCTTAGGGTAATTTGAGTGGTATCAGTCAGCGGGATAAACGACAAAGTGGCCATCGACGCACTCAGAAAGATGCTCTGGTACAAGTCGAAATTCAAAAAATGGATAACCCTGGACAAACCGCGGACGATCCAGGACGCCCTCCACAAGGCAACGGACTACATCATAATCGAGGAAGAAACGAAAGTTTTGTCGCAAAAACATAAGTTGGCAAGACCATCCTCGAAAGACGTAGATCCGAAAGCAAAAAACAAGAACTCTCGTAACGACAAGTATGTCCATTACGAGGAGGAAGATCTCCAATGAGTGCAAAATTATGCGATCAATTCGGACCAAGGCCGAACCACGGGTAATACGTGGACCCGCAATCAAGGATATGACGAAAACACCTTCTTCGAGTTCCACCAGTCCCGAGGACACTCCACGACTAACTGCAAAGCTGCTGGCTGGCCGCGAAGCTACTCGCTGGAGAGCTCTCGGACGTAACAAGCGTGAAAGATCTCATCCTCGATTCCGATCGCCCTCCAAAGACGGATAGAAATCAGCCCGCTGAAAAATCCCCTCAACGAAATCAACCCGGGGATAAATGCGGCAGAAGGCTAGACGACAAGGGGAATGATAACAATCATCGCAGAGTCAACATGATCATCAGAAAAACGCAATACTGCAACGATACTGTTTCGGCCATCAAGGCTTACCAGCGGAAGGCATAGTCGAGTGCAAACTGGCCTACATGGTCTCCTCCTCGAGATGGCCAAAATTGCTCGATCACCTTCACAAAGGAGGAAGCTTGCGGCATCGATCAACCTCACTGCAATCCGCTCGTCAGAGATCTCGTCATACGAGATCTGGAAGTCGGGAGAGTACTCATCGACATGGGAAGCACGGTCAATGTAATCTTCCGCGACACTCTCAATCGAATGAGCATCGAACTCGAGGAAGAAACCACTCACGGGTTTTTCGGGTGAAGTGTCGATGACTCTCGGATCAATCCAGCTTCCAGTCATGGAGAAGGAGATCACGAAAATCGTCGAGTTCGCGGTAGTCGACCATCTCGCTATCTTCAACGTGATCATGGGAACCCCATGGCTCAATGCCATGCAAGCAGTTCCGTCCATGTACCACCTGGGTGTCAAATTCCCAACACCAAGCGGAGTCGCGGCTATCTGGGGATGTCAAAAACGGTCGCGGCTATGCTTTCTCGCACAGCACAAGTTAAGGCAAATCGCGACTTCTGCAACAACAAATCGCAAACGCACAAAGATAGATCAATCTTTGGCCAAAAACGCCCCAAGGAAAGACGATTTAACATCGTCTGCCGACGAAAACGCCTCGGACGTCGAAACTCAACACGAGTCCGAAGTCGACGCTACAACTCAACCAGAACATCCGGAAAAGAGCATTGACCCGACCACGATCGTCATGATCAAGGCGGTCAGCACGACGACAACCGCCGAGTAAAAAACGCTCGCGGCATGAAACAGAACTACGAGATGGCTTGATCCTCGAAAGAGGTACGTAGGCAGCTCTTTGAAAGACGAGTTCAGCTATCCCCCTCTCTAAAAAGGGGGGGGGGAGTGGGTGCGTATACTCGTATACTCCCACATAGGAAAAAATGCATTATTGTAACCGAGGTTTTAGAAGTTTCAAAAACTTCTAATACAATTTACATTGCTTTTTTTTATCGAAAACTCTTACGCTTCAGTTAACGCGAAAAACTTCACAACACGCCTAGAAACATTAAGACTCTTGTCAGCGGCCTCATCCGGCCCAAAATCGCAAAACGATCATCCTTCAACACTTAAGATACACGTATAGTCCTCGAAACAACTGCGAGACGTCGCAAAATCAAAATTTGAGATAATACTAACAAATTGTCCGAACGCGACCACTAAAACCTTGAACCCCGTTCGTCGATTGGTCTTGACAAACACGTCAGCCGTCTTAAACAAATGCAACTCGATCACTCTTTTGATCTTCAAACGTCCAACGCAAGGACGAAAGAGCGCTACAACAAAAATCTGAAATTTTGGTTTAACACTTTCAGTTGACTTAAAAACTCTCTGAGAAGATGCTCGATTCATACCATACAAGTCGTATAAGCCGAGAACCTATCACGGACTTTAAATCGGTACGGATCAGGAAGAAATCGCAACAGGAAAAACGATAGCCGACTAGTCACCGCACAAACCTTAAACCAAAAGTAAACCTAGGTCTTGCCCTAAACCCATCGCATTGGTCTCAGACATCTCAAGACATAATATCTAAATGATACGAGATCCTAAATCATGTCTCTCCGTTCACATCTCAATGTTCCCGAAAATCGTAAGAATAGGTAATTTTTACGAAAAGTCAACGAACGAATTCGAACTTGATCAAAACGATTCGAAATAAAATATCCATCATATATATAAAAACCGCGTAAAGCGGTAGGGATTCAAAGCCACCAACGACAGTCCCGGTAAACGATAAAACGGCCAAAACAGGCCCATACAATCTCTCGAAATAAAGGCCACATGCGGCCACAAACGTAGAACAGATAAAAAAACACCTCCCTCTCAATGATCACTCCACCTTTCAAGGTCTAAACTAAAAGTCCCCGGACAACAAAGCTCCAAACGCATCCGCAGGACGATTGACTTCCTCGCTATCATCGGAAAACCCGGTCGCGACCTCCTCAGTATCAATGGAAACCGGGATGGGATCCTAGAATCCCTGAATCCTCCCGTCAATCGAAGGAATGAGTGCCTCAGCGTGAGCATGTTCGTCCATGCCGCCCTTCATCAAACTCATTTCCTTCTCGAAAACGTAGTCATCGGCTCGTGTTTTCCACAGACTTCAGACTGAACCACGGCACTCACGGAAGTCGCCCACCGAGGTAAAGGCGTCCTTGAGGTTCCCATACTGGACCTGGAATTGAGAGGCACGAGTCTTCATCACCTCGATGATCTCCCTCTTGCCCTTCCTTTCCACCTTGTGGACAGCCCTCGCATGATCACGAGCAAGTAGCGCGTCTCGCTCCAACATTTCGCCTTGAAAGCGAGGGAGATCTCGTTCCGCTTTCTCCGCTTTAAAGCGATAGACCATGGCTTCCCTATGGCTCGCCTCAATGGCCAAACCAAGCAAGTTAAGGCCTTGCGAAACCGATTAACACGTTATAAGCGGAAAAAGAAACTCCTAGGCAATCGCCAAAATTCTCAAAAAAAAAACTAACCCCGTTGATGATGCGAGACCCTTTGGCGATGATTTTCAGCCTCCCTGATTTATTCGCAGGCGGAGGAGCATCAAAGCCCGAGGGTAGACCAGCAAAGAAATCATCGAAGCCCGGAATAGGAACCTCGCTAGTACCGCTTCTATCGCCGTAAGCAAGGTCTGGATCCCATCCTGGAAGCATAGAATCGTCCATCGAAAACTCTATGTCACCAAGATCAATATCTTTCCCCTTCAAAGAGTTCCACCCCTTCGCAACAGTGGGGGCAGCGTCGGGACTCTGATCATCATGCTCGGAGTCGCTCCCTGTTTCCACAGGACCTGGATGCACAAACCTCAATGCCTTCTGAACTTGCTTCGGCGTAAAAGAAGTCCAGAAAAACGGACCGTTCCTGAGAAGATCCCTCACTTCGATGATATCCTCGGGGAACGGAGCAAGCAGGTTGATGAAGGGACGGTCATTCGGCAACCTCCGGAACAGTGGGATACAACTCTCTTCGACAGACGCAGCGTCTATACGAACGAAGTAGAAAAACTTCTTCCACAAGTTGAAGTTGGAGATGAACCTCTTAACCACCGACATAAAGCTCCGAGGGACCAGACTATACTTGTCCGTATCCTTCACGAGCTGTAGCCTCAAAAGCGCTTCAAAGTGATCAATGGTAAGGGAGAGACCATGCTCGTAGCTCAGGATCAGGATTCCAATGAGGTGCTGAATGGCAAGGGGGTTCAGCTGGCTTATTGCCACCTCGAAACGGTCCAACACGCGGATGATAATTTCAGGAATCGGGAACCACAAGCGACAACGCACTACGAACGCTTCGTAACAAGTAATGTAACCCTCTGGGGGGCTACTAGCGCGCTCCCCTTGACGAGGAACCCGGAATTCCACCGCATCAGGAATGTGGTAGAACGACCGCATGATCTCGAGAAACTCGTCGGTACTCCTGCTTGGAGCACCTTCCTCGACTGAACGATGGGTCAGAACCGGGAACAACTTCTCTTTGGGAGGAGTGATCGAACCGTAATGCGCAACCCACCATGCCTCATTCTCGGTTGGGTCTACCGAATGAGGCACGAACTCTATCTTCGGAACAAGGAGCTCTTCATGAACGCTTGCGGACGAAGATCATTTCTTTGAAACCCTTTTCTTACTCGACATTTTGTTTTTCTCTTTTGGGAAACTAGAAGAAAAGGATAGAGAGAAAGAAAGAATTTTTTTCTTAAGGAAAATCTTTATGAGAACAAGCAAGTGAAAAAATTGTGAAGAAGTTACCTTCCTTCTTATAGGCATGAGGAATTACTATTTACTTGCAGATTTTCGGACACAAACTTCGCCCAAATACACCAATCTCGTCCGAACTCGCCATACCGCGCATTAGAATCTCGCTCGAAACCCATGATTCTAACGGGCTGGGGGGCTAACTGTTGGGGTCGAAAGCGGTTACGAAAAAGTTAACGTCCAAATTTCCGCAATATACAAGTATGACACTCCGCAACATAGCTTTTCGAGATGAAGTTCCATCTAGGATTCCATTTAAATCAAACATAAGCCATCGGAAACATACCCAAACCAATTACGGATAGGTTCGAGTATGACAATCGGAACACGGACAAACCAAACTCGGTCATTGCACAACTACCGCACATGCACGCTATCCGGTCGCTACGTAGCAACCGAGCTTGAGACAAGCTCGGTCGCTACGTAGCGACTGAGCATCTGTCCCGCTCGGTCGCTACATAGCGACCGAGCGTCCGTCCCACTCGGTCGCTACGTATCGACCAAGCTCGAGCCAAAGCTCGGTCGCTACGTAGCGACCAAGCTCTTCCGAAACGTCGATACAACACCAGTCCATGCATTCTCGTCTATCCTTCGATGCTATCTCCCAAAGACCGTAGCGAACTCAGTTCATGTTTTCCGCCATTCTAAATCATCGATCAAACTTTGCTGTAAAAACCGCGGAAAGTTTGTTCTTTATCGAAAGAAGTCGCAATAAACGTTTAGAGTCGGAAGACGGCCCAAAGGGACCTAAAACAGGACTCGAGGCCCATCCTACGATTTCTTAACAAAAGCCTGTAAACCGTAGGACGGTTTAAGCTTAGCGCGCAAGGAAGGATAAATGTCAAGTTTCTGCGGATAAATACGAAATTTTGAAGATAATTACGAAGATCGGAAAAAATGAAATATCTCCATTTTATGCTATGACGGATTAAGGGCAGAAGAGTAAAAGCGTAAAAGCGTAAACTGACCTTGGAGCGAGTATATAAGGAGTCCTAGGCGAGAGGCATGAGGGAGAATTTTCCAGAGCAAACTTAGCACTTAGAGCAATTTAGGCATATTTCCGTTTTTTTTTATTCGAGCTGCGACTCAATTAGGTTACTGCCGTCTTAGGGTTTTAGAACTAGGAATCTCGCCGACAGCTCTCGTAGCCCAGGCTATTACCTTGTTGTAACGCTCAAACGCGAATTCAGAATAAGATCTACTTTGCTCTCTTTTTGATTTCTTATACTTTATCGTTGTTATTCTCGTGTTATGATTGCTTGGCGTGTGGTATTAGCAGATATCCGGGACCTCTGGGAAATTAGGGTTTTCCTAGTTTCCTTATTTAAACGGAAATCGACAGTGCAAATTTTGGTTCCCACAGTGACGATGGCGGTGGATGAGCAAGACAATCCTTCAGAATTTACCCCAAGAGAAGCCGAGCTTCAACGACAGATCGACGTACTGCAGAGCCAATTAACCGACTTGCACAAGGCTCAGGAAACAACCGAAAATCCAGAGCTTTCCTCCAAGGTTCAGAGCCTGAAGGAAAACCTTCGTGAACACTCCAAACAGCTGGAGTTAAACGCCGAGAAACTCAACCAACTACAGACGGAGAACGCTGCACTCCGAGACCAGAACAAAGCTCCCAACACGGCAAACAACAAGAAGCGTTGCTTCAACACTCGGGTTCGACCTATGGGAAGCCTGAGCACTCCCAACACCGAAGAAGGCACCACTAACGCAACTCCTGCATCCAGAGCAGCCAGGGCAACACGAGAAGGGATCAAGGATCACCAGATCCATAACCTAGAGGAAAGTGATTCCGAACCTGAACCCGAGAAAGAAGAACCCGAGAAGATGGCAGCCGAGTCTTCCATAACCACCTATCTGGAGCAGATGTTTTCCAAGAGGTTCGACGCCATGCAATCCATGGTGGAGCGTCTACCAGGAGTAGCTCACCCAATCCAGAGGAGCAACCCCCGACTCGTACACAGATACTCCCTTCGCGGAGGAGATCGCTTCAGTCGAGATGTGTAAAGGGTTTGGCTCCACTCTAATTGGACCCGCCTTGCAATGGTATATCAATCTCCCTACCAGGTCCATCTCTTCTTTTGCCGGCCTGAGCGAGAAGTTCGTAGAACAATTCGCGAGTAGCAGGAGCCTGGAGAAGACTTCAGACGGTCTCTACGAGATCCTCCAGCATCAAGTAGAACCCCTGCGGGACTACATAGCCCGTTTCAATCAAGAGAAGGTAGCGGTCCCTGAATGCAGCATCCCTACCGCAATCTCTGCCTTCAAGAGAGGCCTGCTTCTAGACGGAGGGCTCTACAAAGAGCTAACCATGTACCCTTGCAAAACCATGGAGGATGTGCTATTCCGAGTGTGGGCACAGGTGAAGTGGGACGAGGACGTCGCTAGCCACGCCAAGGCTCAACCCAAACAGGATCAGAGGTCCACCCGATCAGACCAGGGAGACCGAGAAGAAAGATCCTCCCAAAAGGGATCCAAGGACTCCGAAAGCAGGAACCAAGGCAGGTTCCAATACCGGCCATTAGAAAAAGAAGAGGGGATGTATGTGTCTACCTGGCCCGATATCTCCCATCTCTCAATATCCATACCAGAGCTGGTCAACACGCTGAGGCAGATGGGCCAACAGGTAAAGTTGCCCCCAAAGATGATAGCACCTGACTCATTCCGGAACCTGGGATTCTAGTGCGACTTCCATCGCGATCATGGCCACAAAACTGAAGACTGCGTCGCCCTGAAGATCGAGGTCAACGAACTGCTCCAAAAGAGGCATCTCCGAGAATTCCTTTCAGAGAAAGCCAAGGCTCATCTTAGCAAAGAAGCATCAGGAAAATCCAAAGGAGACGCGCCAAGCTCACCACCTCTCCAGGACCGGGTGATTCATGTCATCTCAGGAGGCTCTGAAGTAAGTGGCGTGAGTCATGCAGCTGCGAAGAAGAACACCCGTAATGCTAAACACGGCCTGGAGACTTGTGGGAACCGAAATTCACATTGTCGATTTCCGTTTAAATAAGGAAAATAGGAGCACCCTAATTTCCCAGAGGTCCCGGATATCTGCTAATACCACATGCTAAGCAATCAGAACATGGGATAACAACGATAAAGTATAAAAACCGAAAAAGTAGAACAAAGTAGATCTTATTCCGAATCTGCGTTTGAGCGTTACAAGAAGGTAAGAGCCTGGGCTTCGAGAGATTTCAGCGAGATTCCTAGTTCTAAAATTCTAAGACGACAACAACCTAATTGAGTCGCAGCTCGAATAACAAAAAACGGAAAATTGCCTAAACTACTATAAGTGCTAATTTGCTGTGAAAAAGTTATCTTCCTGCCTCTCGCCTAGGACTCCTTATATACTCACTCCTAGGTCGGTTTACGCTTTTCCTCTTCTGCCCTTAAGCCGTCATAGCTTAAAAATGGAGATATTTTATTTTTCCCGATCTTTGTAATTATCTTCCAAAACTTCATATTTATCCGCGGAAACTTGACATTTATCTTTCCTTGCGAACCAAGCATAAATCATCATACGGCTTATGGGCTGTTGGTTAAGAAATCATAAGTGGGCTTCAAGTCACGTCTTAGGTCTCTTTGGGCCGTCTTTTGACTCGAAACGTTTATTACGGTTTCTTCGATAAAAACTAACTTTCTGTGCTTTTTATCATAAAGTTTGATCGATGACTTCGAGTGACGAGAAACATGAAATGGTTCAGCTACGGTCTTCGGGAGATAGAATTAAAGAGTAGACGAGAATGCATGGATTCGCGTCGTATCGATGTTTTGAGAAAGCTCGATTTCTTCGTAACGATCGAAACGTTCATGTGCTCGGTCACTACGTACTGACCAAGCTAGGTTCCAAGCTCGGTCGCTACGTACGCGTGTTCGGTCGCTACGTACGCATGCTCGGTCGCTACGTAGCGACCGAGCTTGGCTTGGGCTCGGTCGCTACGTAGCGACAGAGCTTTGGCTCGAGCTCAGTCGCTACGTAGCGACCGAGCTGTGTGCATGCTTGGTCGCCGCGTATCGATCGAGCTTGGCTTGTCTGCGGTCCGATTGCCATACTCGAGCTTGGTCGCAGCCGATTTGGATACATGTCTGTTGCCTTCGGACAATCAGTATTTAGGGTTCGATTATGATTGAACAAAATTTTACCGCAAGGCTCTTCGTAAAGATTTCTTTACGAAGATTACTTTTCGTAAAACGTTCATGCTGATTTTTACGGACTTTCAGACATTGATTCCGTCGTGACCGATTTTGACCCCAACAGTTAGCCCCCCAGCTCGTTATAACCATGAGCTTATAGCGTGAGGTTCTAGCGAGTGGCTTGGCAAGTTAGGCGAATTAATGGTTGAAAAGGTCCGTGGTAAGTGGTCTTCTCGCTCTTCTAAATGTAGAACGCGGTAAGATTGGGGCTGCGCCTTATGACGTCTGCCTACGTACCCTTGTTGAAGGGATCAAGCCTTTCGTAGTTTGTCTTGGAGTTTAGGTTTTTATGACAAGTTTTCAAGCGAGACCTTTTGCGGTCTAGTTTATATGTAGAAGTTATCAGGCGTGTTGCTGCCAATGGCATTTTATATGGGCGTAGAGGGAAGACTACGAGTTGTCATCTCGTTAATCTAACTCTGTGTGAACTACTATATATGTGATCTGTTTCAAGAGTTTTCCGCAATGTGTAACCTTGCGGGATTTCTGAAGTTGCTCGAATATTGGCCAAGAGACAAATTTTGGGATTTCGTATCAGGGTGTTTGATACTATGCCTAGAGATGTTATAGACCAGTGCACTGGGTTTTGGGCAAGACCTAGGTCTAATCACAGTTTTAGGGGGTGCGATGACTACTTCGACTTACGTTTCCCGTATCGTTTTCGACCTGATTCCATCCTGCTTTAAAGTCCGTGATATGTTCTCGGCTTACGTGACTTGAATGGTAGGAATCGAGCATCTCTTCGAGGACAATTTTTAAGTCTCCCGAAAGTGCTGACCAAAATTTCGGATTATTTTTTATGTAGCGCTATATACCCTTGTGTCGGGTGTACGAGAGCTATCTCTAAGAGATGGCTAAGTCTGTTTAGGATGTTAAGAGTTTGTTGTGATCAGAAACAAACGTATCGGTAGATATTACCCTTTTTGAGTCTTCACGAAGAATATGTTTTGAGAATATGTTAGTGCGTATGACTGTCTGGTCTTCCAAGAAGGTGTTTTTATAGAGGAAGGAAATTTCGTCGAAGAATGAATCTTCAGGCGTCTGCGACGTCTTGCGATGCTGAAGATTTGTTATTCTTTCGTATGCCGCATTTCGTGCTTGAAATGTTCGTGGGCTTGAAGATGTTTCGCGATGTTGCAAGGGTTTAGTCTTAGCCTTGCGTTTGAGAAACATTCTGGTTTGACTACGGATGTTTGCAGCCAAAGTTGTTGATCATGTTTGGATGCTAATAAATTGATTTGCGATCGAGGAATTAGGACTGAGGTGTCGCGTAAATTTGTCCATGGGAAGAAGTGTTTTCCTTCATAATGCTTTTTGAAGTGTTGACCTTCTGAGGTATATTTCGTGCATTTTTTAGGATGTTTCATATAGCTCTAGAAGCTTTTTACGAATTTTTTCCTTATATGCCGCGTATTATGGGAAAAACTTTGCGGGCTTAGACTGAATTGTAGAGCGTATTGAACTTGGCCAATTTTTGAAAAGTTTAGATTTTCCGTTAACCGTTTGGTTGTTAGGACAGAGTTTCGTTACGAAGCATTTATCATATGATTTCCGACTGTGGGCTATACGATAATTGTTCTCTTAATAGTCACATGACGTTTTTAGACAAATCGTAGATTGTCGTTTAGTCGTTAAGTGATGGAGCAATGGTTTCTCAAATAGTTTGGCTTGGTGAGAAGGATGTGTTCACTCAGAGAGCTAAGACCATCTCCAATGTATTTTTCTATTTTTATCTCTAAAATAGAGGAACTCTATAATAGAGGTGGGTTTTACTCCAATGTATTTCTCTAAAATAGAGATCTCTACATATAGAGCAAAATATAGAGGAATGTTATTTCTTCCTCTATAAATAGAGGAGAAAATAGCAATCTCTATTTTAGAGGCAAAAATAGAGAGGGGTTGGTGTGGTTTTGCCTCTAAATGCTATTATAGAGGTAGAAATAGAGGTGGGTTGGAGATGCTCTAAGGATGTTGTAGGTCAAGGTGGTACTTTAACATTTAAGGTCATGTTAGTTTACACTCGTCCTTTATAGGTGATGGCAAATATTGGTTTGGACCTTTAGTGGAAGGCGTAACTGACCGATGGCCAAAAAGCGCTTGTCGAGATTGATAGGCCAAGTTCGTCGGGGTTATCCGTGCTAATATGGCCGATAGTCGTAGAAAACGATTCTCCGCTCTAGGTTTCAGTTATACGACGAATATTTCGTATAATATGACCTATAGTCTTATGACAATTGAGTCTTTTTGCCTGAGGAAGACGAAGCCCAAGAGGTTTGCTATACAAGACATACTTCTTCATAAGGCATGTTATGTTAACTTTAGAAAGTTTTTTCGTAAGACTTGGTCTGATTGTACGAAGGATTTTTTGTGTAAGTAATGGGGACCGGTTTTACGAAGGTTGTAAATTGGTGATACGTATACATATGTCATAGTAGCGTTGTTTCTGCGGGTTTTACAAGAAACATTTCTGCTGTGATTTCGATCTTAGGTCAAAGTTGCTTGGAGTTACTCATGGAGTGTTACCGAAGCTTATTTCATTACGATTTAGTCGCAGAACGTTTTTCATAGGTTTTTTGAGCGGATTCTCATGACACATTCGTTTCTGGAATGAATTGGTCAACCAGAGGTGGATCTAGCTAACCATCGGGAGGAAAGTGTTTCTTTTAATGTGCACGATGCTACATCTATTCTCGAGTTTTCTTCGTCGCAAATGTTTTTGATGCTTTTCCGTGACTCACTTGGTACAACGGAAACTGAAAGAAATGCTTTGGTGAATGAAGATTTCTCGTAGAAAAATTTTAAACAAAAATGGCTTTCTAAGCCAGAAAAGGGTTCAATACTTTGGCTAATCGTCGAGTTTCAGTTTGATATTGATACAGGTTTTCTGTACACATGATTGCGACAAGAAATGATGTATAGTCTTTGAGATTATGTTTGTGATCGTCTGGAAATGTTGCTAGCGTTTAGACAAAATTTAGATTGTCGTTTGCCTATTTGGGACGATTTGCTTTGACAAAATCGTTTTCTTGACGATTTGCAAAAGTTATTTGAAGTTTGGGAGTATACGTGTATAGTATACGTACCTACTCCCCTTTTTGTTTTTTTTTACAGAAGAAAACAGTTGAACCGATACTTTGAAGGGTTGTGTATGTTTCTTCTTCTGAGGTTTGGAATGATCGATAATCCGAGACGATTTAAAGACGACGCTTGGACTGTGATTTGGTTGTTTCCATGTTGACGACTTGGAATATGTCGGTTCCGAGAAAATTGCCAGAAACGAATCGGTTTTAAGACGACGTTGATGTCTCTAGTTTTTCTCTCCTTAGGGAGCGAGCTTGTTATGCATGGCGATCGTTTCTTTATTTTCGGAGAGTTTAGATCGGTTTGTAAGATCTGGATGAACAGTTATGGAACGATATATCGAGACAGGAAAAATCACCTAAGACTTAGTTCGCTAGACTATCCACCTAGGTTTTACGTTCCCTAAAGTTCTATGGCAGTCTCAAAGGCGTTTTTATTTCATAGTAATTTCCTACGAAAATTCCAAGTCTGATTTCTAAAATTTCAAGTCGGAAATACCTTAGTTCTCTCGAAGATGCAGTTTTGTCTCTTCTCAGTTTTGCTTGCTCATTTCCCCTTCCTCTTCTCGTGTATGTTCGCCATTTTTTGATATTGGTGTTTATCCTTTGAAACTTGACATTTATCTTCCGAACTTCACTGTTATCTTCTCCTTAGATACGATGTCAATTTTAATAAAAAGGTTCAACGTAATCGTATAGTTGAGGCGGCTAAGGTGTTAAGTTAACCGTTGCTGTTTTATACGATTAATCTGAATCCATGCGAGAAAACAAGTCTTTGCGGTTTTTTTTATCGTAAATTTTCAATGGTAACTCTAATCGAGATGAAACAAGGGACGTTTCGATCGAGATATGAAGGAGAACACAAAGATGGAGGTAAGGGAGAGTAGGAGCAAGCGAAGGAGTTTAGACGAGTCTTACTTGTTTTCGTCGTAAAATCTCAATGGAAACTCCGATTGAGACTAAACGAAAAGCTGCGTTTCGATCGGGACTTAAAAGAGAACACAAAAGAGGAGCTTTTTAAGGCCTGGCAGGTCGCTACGTAGCGAGCAGGAGGTCTGACAGGTTGCTATGTAGCGTATAGAAGTAAGCCAAGAAGAGTCCTACTTGTTTTCGTCGTAAAATGTCAACGGAAACTCCGATTGAGACGAAACGAAAAGCGTTTCGATGAGGATTCAAAAGAGAATGCAAAGGAGGACCTTTCTGAGGCCTGACAGGTCGCTATGTAGCGAGTGAAGGTCTGACAGGTCGCTACGTAGCGAGTAAAAGCAAACCAAGAAGAGTCCTACTTGTTTTCGTCATAAAATCTCAACCGAAACTCCGATTGACACGAAACAAAAAGCATTTCGATGATGATTCAAAGGAGAACGCAAAGAAGGACATTTCTGAGGCCTGACAGGTCGCTATGTAGCGACTGGAGGTCTGACAGGTCGTTACGTAGCGAGTAGAAGCAAGCCAAAAGAGTCCTACTTGTTTTAGTCGTAAAATCTTAACGGAAACTCCGATTGAGACGAAACCAAAAGCGTTTCGATGAGGATTCAAAGAAGAACGTAAAGGAGGAACTTTTTGAAGCCTGACAGGTCGCTATGTAGCGATTGAAGGTCTGACAGGTCGCTACGTAGCGAGTAGAAGCAAAACAAGAAGAGTCCTTCTTATTTTTGTCGTAAAATATCAATGGAAACTCCGATTGAGACGAAACGAAAAGCGTTTTGATGAGGATTCAAAGGAGAACGCAAAGTAGGACCTTTCTGAGGCCTCACTGGTCGCTATGTATCGAGTGGAGAATTGGCTTGAGCTCGGTCGCTACGTAGCGACCGAGCTTCGCTAGAGCTCGGTCGCGATGTAGCAACCGAGCTGTGTGCGTGCTCGGTCGCTACGTAGCGACCGAGCTTTGCTGTAGCTTGGTCTCTACTTAGCGACCGAGCAGTACGCGTACTATGTCGCTACGTAGCGGCCGAGCTTGGCTCGAGCTCGGTCGCTACGTAACGACCGAGCTGTGTGTGTGCTCGGTCGCTACGTAGCGACCAAGCTGTGTGCGTTCTCGGTCGCTACATAGCGACGGAGCTGTGTGCGTGCTCGGTCGCTACGTAGCGACCGAGCTTGGCTAGAGTCCGATCGCTACGTAGCGACCGAGCTGTGTAATCGATTTACTGCACTTCCTTTTTCCGTGATTAACCTAGGAGAACAAGTTTTACCCTTCCGAAAAGTTTTCGGAAAACGTGTTTTGGTAAAACCCTTACGCATTGAGACTTCTTTAGCTCGGAGGTGAGCCAAACTTACGGGATTCGATAAGATTTATCGTTTTCCTTTATGTTTAGAAAGAGAAATTGCTAGCTCGTTTCATTGCACTTCCTGTGGCGAAAAGTCGCAGCAAAGTTTTTGATTTTCTGAAGAACTGAGGCGTTTTCGTAGGCGTTGGCCATAGGCGCAGTGGCGGCTGGAGTTGTCTTACCAGCGGTATTGCGAACTGTAATTTTTTTTTTCGTATTTCCAGACATTGTTTTGAGCGAGCGTTTTGTGGCTGAGAGTTAGATTGATCCGTACCCCCTCCCTCCTTCTAGCACCAAACTGTGGGAACCGAAATTCACACTGTCGATTTCCATTTAAATAAGGAAAGTAGGAGCACCCTAATTTCCCAGAGGTCCCAGATATCTGCTAATACCATACTCTAAGCAATCAGAACACGGGATAACAACGATAATGTATAAAAACCGTAAAAGTAGAACAAAGTAGATCTTATTCCGAATCTGCGTTTGAGCATTACAACAAGGTAAGAGTCTGGGCTTCGAGAGCTGTCGGCGAGATTCCTAGTTCTAAAACCCTAAGACGGCAACAACCTAATTGAGCCGCAGCTCGAATAACAAAAAACGGAAAATTGCCTAAATTGCTCTAAGTGCTAGTTTGTTGTGAAAAATTTCTCTTCCTGCCTCTCGCCTAAGACTCCTTGTATACTCGCTCCTAGGTCGGTTTACGCTTTTCCTCTTCTGCCCTTAAGCCGTCATAGCTTAAAAATGGACATTTATCTTTCCTTGCGAACCAAGCACAAATTGTCATACGTCTTATGGGCTGTTGGTTAAGAAATCGTAAGTGGGCTTCGAGTCACGTCTTAGGTCTCTTTGGGCCATCTTTTGACTCGAAACGTTTATTACGGTTTCTTCGATAAAAACAAACTTTCTGCGGTTTTTATCGTAAAGTTTGATCGAGAGATAGCATTAAAGAGTAGACGAGAATGCATGGATTTGCGTCGTATCGATGTTTTGAGAAAGCTCGATCGCTTCGTAACGATCGAAACGTTCATGTGCTTGGTCACTACGTATTGACCAAGCTAGGTTCCGAGCTCGGTCGCTACATATGTGTGCTCGGTCGCTACGTAGCGACCGAGCAGTGCACGTGCTCGGTCGCTATGTAGCGACCGAGCAGTACGCGTGCTCGGTCGCTACGTAGCGACCGAGCTGTGTGCATGCTTGGTCGCCGTGTATCGATCGAGTTTGGCTTGTCCGCGGTCCGATTGCCATACTCTAGCTTATCCGCAGCCGATTTGGATACATGTCTGTTGCCTTCGGAAAATCGGTTTTTAGTGGTTCGATTGTGATTTGAACTTCATGAATATCGTCAAACTATATTCTCTTCATGGGAGTTCAAGGGAAGAGATGAGCGACCCTTGCCTGGATCTTATCATTACTGTAAGTATATGATAAGGTCTTGACATGATATGATGGAGGCGTACTTTGAAGGAGCATGGATGTCCATGATAAGGGAAGGCACATGATCTAATCAGATCATGTATAAGGTAACCGGTTTATGATTACTTTCTGGTTTATGTTTATGTCTCTTGTGGAACTGGTCCTGGCCAAGCATGGCACGCTCTTGAAGACTACATATATTGTGAAATGATCTAAGGATACAGTAGTTGAGGAAGGGGTCGGATCATAGTTGGTATAACTCGTCCATATGGTGTGATGGACGGATGCAATGCATCGGCCATACTATATGGGGCGGGACATGGGAACTGGGTTTCTGTTGATTACGGCCTGATCCATCAGAGTGTGATCTATGGATGGGTATGATTTGCCATGATCATAGTTCAGGGGTGAAGAGTCGTGACCTTTCAGCAAGGTAGTTATCCATGACAGTTAACTGAGTAAACGGAAACTGTTGTGGGACAGCGGTAGTGGCCGCATGAGGAGAAGGCCGTGTGTCATCTGGTCTTGGGAAAGGATGGACGACCTGATTTATAGGTGATGGATCAAGGTGTCTGATCTGATTGATCAAAGGATGCACCGGTTGTAAGGGTAAGATTGATCGGGTTCATTGGGACATGGTTCCATGGCCGGTTAGGTAAGTGTGAAGACTCATCAGTTCTGATCATGTGGGGTGGTTGGTTGATTGGATTAGGATCTGATGGGCATTATTAGTCCATGAGAGGACTTGGCTCCAAGGGAGCATACGCTTAAGACTTGATAGCACTGAACCATGGCCTTGGCTGGTTTAGGGGTGATGTCCATGGCCTTGGCCGGAATGATCATGATCGGGATCCATATGATCTGGGTCGATTCATTGGATTCCGATTATGGGAATCTCTTAGTTGGGATTTATCATGAGTTTTCATGAATTTTAATTAATTTTTGGAGCACTTTTGGAAGTGGCCAGAAATGTAGCTGGAGACTTCCGAAAGGTACTTGGTCTGTGGGGATGGTTGGCTGAATGACTAAGTACCAAAGGGAAGAGTCTATGCAGGTATAAGAGAGCTGTACGAGTAGACGGGGACTTGGTCGAAGCTACCTCATAGCTCTATCAGCTGGACGAGAGTTATGGAACCTCAAGTGAAGTGGTTCAGCTCAGCTAGCTGGATGAGCTAGCTAAACAGCTAAGTCAGCTGGGACAATGAGCTAACAAGCTCCGTGGATGTGGCAAAGTTATGATCTAGCAATGTTGCATAGATCTAGATAGAATGGTTAGGGGAATGGAACCTCAGATTATGTATGCCTTGATTTGGGTTCGGAATTGACCTTGGAGCTAGCTGGTAGTCGAGTATACTAACCATTAGCTGAAGTGATTCGACCAGACAAGTATTAAATTGGTCTTAGACCAATGGTTAAGTAGATATTATTCCACTGTACATAAGTTGAAATGATATAAGCTAGGGAATGACTAAGATAGTCTTAAGCTAAGATCTAAGTTAGCCCTCGCCTATTGGCGATAATATAGATAAAGGGCAAAATTTTGAGAGGTTCGGTCAGTGTATGGACCGAGCAACGTGAGGTATCCACCGCGGCTTTGGTAGCCGGGTCGGGGCCTTACAATTTGGTATCAGAGCATGCTTGATCCTGTTAAGGACAGTGCTCAAAGATGTTGAGTTTCAAACCGAAATTATTTCTGAAAACTGAGATGACTTGGAACCTTATCTGTGGTGAGCCAAGTGAGAGTTGAGGTAAGTTTGGGTTTCATGCTTGTGAACGGGGAAGTTCCAAGATGAGCCGGCTTAGCCAAGATGAACTCTCCAAGGACAAGATCCTGAAAACAAAAAGGTTAGTTATCTAGTTAGTTATTCAGAGGTAATAGACGGATTGGATGATGGACACAATGCAAGATCCTTGTATGGACGACCTGGATAAGGGGAGTAACATGGACCAGAGAGTGTCTTAGGTTGAAAGAAACGTGCAGCACTCTATTGGAGGTTAGTGTTATTCCCTGGTGGCCGTTCTTAACAAGTGAGCATATGCGGTGTTCATGTTGGTCTAAGAGAGACGATACATGGCTAGTGTAAGACCCGAACCCTGGCCTCTCGACCTGATGGAGTCCGCAGACTTACTTATTAATTTCTTTGCTTGTTTGATCCATTTTGATGTCTATTAGTTACTAAGTCATATTCGAATATGAGGTTCATAAACACAGAAACAGATTGCACAGCGGAATAACAATGTATAAACTTTGTATTACTTAGAAACATGAGATTCAATACACAACTTCTTAACAGTCTCATAGACAATCACTAGTTCATCTCTAGCATCATCTATCCACACGTTACACAGCCTCTCACTGACCGAGCCTTCACGGCTCCTTGGCTTGACCAGGACCATCCTTAGTTCCTGAAACCACAACCAGATAAGCATTAATCATAACCGAGAATAGAACGGATTGATTCTACCATGCTTGGCTTGGTTCCTAGAACTTAGATAAACCTCAGTCAACATAATCACAAAAACGTATGAACCTACCTACCGTATCCTAAGTCATACAACCAACCACCCCTTGACTTAGAATCAGATAGATAGTCCAGAATAGATAACAGAACACACGAACAGATCCGGATCGTCCCCAAAGACCAATCCGTCTATCCGGATAGAATCTAGGTGCGACCGGCCAATGGAGTCCGGCTCAATGGCCCAACGGACTCCCTTACCTGATCCGGCCTTAGGCCTGGATCCAATCGGCCGAGTAAGCCTCAAGCCTAATCCGGAAGGCTTAGCAACCGGTCAGACCTTGCGACTCTACCTTGGCTTAGACAAACCGTGACCTTGTCTTACTAGACAAGCCATAGGCTGATCCATAAGGATCGGTCCTAACCTGTCCCGAAAGACACCGTTTGGAACATGCACCCTTTGGCCAATCGTGCCTCTTGGTCCTCGTACCTTTTGATGTTCGCAACCTTTGGTAACTCGTACCCTTTGGTCCCTGACACCCTTTGGCAACTCACAACCTTTGGACACTCATGACTCTTGACAACTCGTGCCCTTTGGGTCATTCCCAACCGTTCGTCCTAACCGCCCAGTCTTGGTGCGATCGGATCATCCGTCTAACCGACCCGTGTCTAGGTTAGCGGTCTAGTTATGTTCGGCCAAAGCCTAGGGACGTGTCCCTTGGACTCAACCAACACAACCCTTCGTGTTTAACCAGAGAGAAGAGAAGAGAAACGAATTGAAATAGATAAGGAGAGCCGGATGGGACTTAGGAACCGACCAGAGCCGCGGTGCGGTCGCATGGACCGTCCGTTCGGTCTGATGGAGCCACGGCCCATCACATACCTTGTGAACCACGTCTGGGTTCTCCATGCTCTTCTCCTTGTCTTGATCTCCCATTCTTGACCGGAGTTAGTTCTCAAACGATCAGAGTCGCCGGAACACAACACCACCACAATCGGCCTTTCTCTTGGCCGGAACTCTCTCTTTCTCTCTTTCTTTCTCTCTACGTTTTTCTCTGAGTATTTTACTCTGGAATTGGATAATGAAATCGACCAGAGAGCCCCCATATTTATAGAAAACGAGGGGGTAAGTCTTGCCCCACGAACAGGCACGACTTGCTAGCGAATGGGCACCATCGGCCAAGAGTTGCCCCCTTTCGGCCACTTGCATCCCTTCGCCCTTTCTGATTGGGTTTGGGGTCGGCCACAAGCCCAACCCACGCCCCAGGCTTCTGGACACAGCCCACAGCCTTGCCCAAGGACCCAGCAGCCCATGGCCTCATGGCCGGACCTCCCAGCCCGCCACTGACCCAGACCCGGACCATCGGCCTAAAGCCCGGACAGTCCGTCTAGCTGAGATGAGCTGACACTCAGCTGCCTCAGCTGAGTGAGCTAGTAGTCCAGCTAGTGGAGCTGACTTAGTAGGGACTGAGCTGGAGTGAACTGAACCTAGCTTCCTTGAGCTGGCCGAGCTACTCGTCCACTTCGTCCTAGCTACCGTCTTACTCGTCCTAGCTGTCTCTTAGCTTGTATAAGGTTAAGTCTAAGTTTCCTTATGTCCTTAACCTTCTTTCTCGACCATGGAACGCTTGCCTTGATGTCTCAAGACTGGCTTGTACGTTTCCTCGAACCATGGCCGTCCCAACAATCCTATTCAGGATTGGGGGCGTGACAAGTCTCCCCCCCTTGGGATGGATTCGTCCTCGAATCCGAATCGAATGCTTCCTCGGAAACAAACTGGTCCAACCACTCTGGGTACTCTGCTTTCATTCTAGCTTCGGTCTCCCAAGTGATTATATCCTGACCATTACAGTCCCAGACGACCTTGACCATCTGGACCGTCTTCTTCCTTGTTGCTTTTTCCATCCTATCTATGATTCGAACTGGCCTCGTTTCCAAGGTTAGGTTCTTACCAAGATCGTCTGGAATGGCAGGAAGAGCGATGTCTTGGTCCGTCAAACATTTCCGAAGTTGGGAGACGTGGAACACATTATGAAATGCGTCCATCTTGGCCGGCAAGTCCAACTTGTAGGCCACCATCCCAACTCTTTCAATGACCTTGAACGGCCCCAAGTATCTCGGGTCTAACTTCCGTCTCCCGGAAATTCGGACTCGTCCTTTGAAGGTAATCATTTTGAGATACACCAAATCACCTACTTGAAACTCGAGATCTTTCCTTCTTCGATCTGCATAGTTCTTTTGGCGATCTTGTGCCTGTCTCATCTTGTCCCTCAAGAACTTGATCTTTTCGGTTGTCTCTTCGACAATCTCCGGACCAATCATGCTGCGTTCCCCAACTTGGGTCCAGCATAGGGGTGTCCTGCATGGACGCCCATACAGAGCTTCGTATGGCGACATGCCAATACTACTATGGAAACTATTGTTGTAAGCAAATTCTACCAGAGGTAGATGTTTCTCCCAGGAATCACCCCAGTCTAGAACACATGCTCGCAACATATCTTCCAATGTCTGGATCGTACGTTCAGACTGTCCATCCGTCTGTGGGTGATAGGCTGTACTCATGTTCACCCTTGTTCCTAAGGCCTTTTGGAAAGCCTTCCAGAAGTAAGATGTGAACCTTGAATCCCTATCCGAGACTATGCTTGCCGGCACACCATGTAGTCGGACGATCTCATCAATGTACTTACGTACAATCTGATCTACCCCATCCGACTTCTTGATAGCCAGGAAGTGTGCTGATTTGGTTAGTCGATCAACCACAACCCAAACCGCATCCTTCTTATTCCTCGTGGTAGGGAACCCGGTCACAAAGTCCATTGTGATGTGATCCCATTTCCATTCCGGAATAGGCAAGCTTTGTAATAACCCACTAGGCACCTGATGTTCTGCTTTGATGAGTTGGCAAGTGGAACACTTGGCCACCCATTCCGCTACATCTGCCTTCATACGGATCCAATGATAGAATTTCTTAAGGTTCTGGTACATCTTGGTCGCCCCAGGATGAACCGAGAATCTGGATTTATGAGCTTCCCTCATAATCTCTTCCTTTAGACTCCTATCATTAGGAACACTGATCCGACCGTTTACTAGGATGGTACCATCCTTTGCGATCTGGTACTCCGTCCTATCATTCTGAGCAACCTTATTCAGGTTCTCGTCCTGACCTTGAGCCAACCGGATTCGAGTAAGCAGGTCGGCTTGGTTAACCGCCTCCAACCCCAAAGCTTCGGTTGTCGTAGTCAGCACATTCAGCCGCAGAGCACGGACCATACCGTCCAGGTCGTCCGCCTCCCGTTCGGCCGATACATCAGCCCTCTTCCGGCTCAAAGCGTCTGCTACCAGATTAGCCTTTCCCGGATAGTAGGTGATGTCCAAATCGTAGTCAGCTACGAATTCCATCCACCTCCTCTGCCTTAAGTTTAACTCAGGCTGGGTGAATATATACTTAAGACTCTTATGGTCCGTAAGTATCTGAACTTTGGCGCCATACAAGTATGATCGCCAAATCTTTAAGGCGAATACTACCGCAGCCATTTCGAGATCATGGGTGGGGTAGTTTCCCTCATGTTTCCTCAATTGCCTGGACGCATAGGCAATGACTTTCCCATGCTGGGTCAATACGCAACCTAGTCCAGTGATGGACGCGTCCGTATAGACCACATATGGTTGGTCGGCCTCCGGAAGCACTAGGACGGGTGCGCTAGTCAGCATGTTCTTAAGTGCGGAGAAACATTCCTCACACTCTTCAGCCCATGTGAACTTAACGTCCTTCCCAGTCAACCGCGTCATAGGCTGAGCCAAGCTTGCGAATCCTTTCACAAACTTCCTATAGTAACCTGCCAGCCCTAAGAAGCTTCTGACTTCCGTAGCACTGCGTGGTCGGGGCCAATCCTTGATTGCCCTGATCTTCTCTGGATCCACCGAGATGCCCTGATCGGAAACAATATGGCCGAGGAACCCAATACTCTTCTGCCAAAAGCTACATTTACTGAGTTTAGCATAGAGTTTGTGTTCTCGTAATCGTTCCAGCACGGCTCTCAAGTGTTTCTTATGAGATTCCTCATCCTTGGAATAAATTAGGATATCATCAATGAAGATGATCACGAATTCATCCAAGAAATCTCGGAACACGCTGTTCATCATTTTCATGAAAGCGGCAGGTGCATTGGTCAGACCGAACGGCATCACTACGAACTCGTAATGACCGTACCTGGTCCTAAATGCCGTCTTCCTAATATCATTTGGCTCTATAGGGATCTGATGATACCCTGAAGCCAAATCAATCTTGGAAAACCACTTGGCTCCTTTGAGTTGATCCAACAGTTCGTCTATCCTGGGCAACGGGTACTTGTTCTTCACAGTGACCCTGTTCAACCCTCGATAGTCGATGCACAGACGCATGCTACCATCCTTCTTTCTCACGAAGAGGACTGGTGCACCCCAAGGGGAGCTACTTGGCCGTATGAACCCCTTGTCAAGCAATTCTTCTAATTGCTTCTTTAGCTCGGCCATCTCGGCCGGAGCCATCCGGTACGGACTCTTGGACAGCGGAGCTGTCCCTGGCTCTAGTTCAATCGTAAATGGATCCGACCTATCAGGGGGGACACCCTGAGGTACCTGGAACACATCTGGGAACTTCGACACCAACGAATCCTCTGCAAGGTCTTTCAGACAGACAGAACTGCCCGGCTCTGTAGTTGTAATTGTAGCCAAAAAGGACTGACAACCCTGTTCCAACATCCGAATCGCTCGAACTGCTGAAACCACTACTTTCTCTTGAGCCGGACACAGACATTGGTACTGGATCGGTCGAAGCCCAGTCTCCAATTGCACACGACCTTTATGGCAATCGAGAGTGGCCCGATACTTTCCCAACCAGTCCATACCTAGGATCACTTCGTGATTCTTTAGGTGGACACAGACTAAATCCACAGGGAATACCTTTCCCTGTATTGACACTGGGATATTTGACATGAGACCTAGTGAGTTCATGGCTTGCCCTCCGGCCGCCCTCACTATCCCAAAATTATCTCCAGCGTCCAGACAGAACAGACCCTTTCCGACCAGTCCCGGACTCACAAAACTATGTGTAGCCCCTGTGTCGAAAAGTACGTGGGTTTCCACACCACCAATCATGAGGGTTCCTAACAGAGACCCTCATCAGAATCCCCTAGACATTCTAGGTTCCATACCAAGCATTTTCTACTTGAATGTAAAAAGAAAAATTTAGGAATTACCAGAGATCGAATCAAACGATCCAGAAGCGCCGTCGTCCCGGGATAGCTCATACACCCTTGGTGTTGTGGTCGGCCTACTCTGGGTCGACTTGCCTGTGTCTCCACGGCCCTTCCCTTGTCCTCCTTGTAGCTTAGGACAATCTGACTTGTAGTGTCCAGTCTTGCCACATAGGAAGCAAGTCACGGAGCCGCTGCCACTGGACTGGTCTGAGAATCGGTTTGGTCGAGTGCAGTTTTGGATCGTGTGATCCATGCTGCCACATCGCACACAAGCCCCCATGGCCTTCCAGCACTCACCGGGATGATTCTTTCCACACTTGGGACATGTAGGTCGGCCACCAGAGGTCTTACCTCCGTCCACCTGGTCCCACTTCCTCTTTTTATCATTTGTTTTGCCCGACGGGCCAGACTGTGACTTAGCCTTAAGCTTAGCTTCTTCAGCCAAGTTAGACTCTAGCAAAGCCACCCGTTCCACCAGTTCCCCGACGGTGTTGAAAGTGCGGATCGAGCAATGGGTCTTCAGTTCGGGCCTTAGGCCTCGGATGAACCTACGGACCTGGACTGCCTCGTCCTCCAGCTCTCTTCCAACAAACCGTCTGAGCCGGTTGAACTCTTCTTCGTACTCCCGTACGGTCCTGCGGCCTTGGGCCAAATCTAGAAACTGAGCTTCCAGACGATCCCAAGCCTCAGCAGGGAAGTATTTGCGGTTGAATTCAACTTCAAAATCCGCAAAACTTTCCAGACTCCCATTGGTGCGCTTGTCCACCGCAAGCCACCAGTTATGCGCGTCCCCTTCCAGGAAGTGAACCGCAATGTCGCGTCTGTAATCCACTGGACAGCGAGTTGATTGAAAGTTTCGGACCAACCTACTCCTCCACTCGTCTGCCACAATAGGGTCGGTGCTACCGGAGAAATGCTTCGTACCCAACCGGGATAAATGTTGAAGCAGACTCAGATAGTCCACCTTCTTTCCAGACTTTTCCGGTGGATCGATCTCGATCACCTCGACCGTTTCCACAACTGGACCATTGGTGTTGGGGGTGGTCGTAGCCACAGGCGTAGCCTGGCCAACCGAGGAGTTCACTAGTGGCGTGAACAGTTGCGCCATGGCCGCAACCTGAGTCCCCATTACCTTCATGGCCTCTAACAAGTCCTCTTTGGACAGTGCTGCGGGCACATTAGCCGTTCCATCGGCCGTTCTCTCATGCTGGTCACCATCGCGGTTAGCGTTCGAGGATTCCACTTCCTCGTCACTCTCCCGATGTTCCTGACCATCCTGTTGCGTCCCTGTAAGATTAGCCTGATCAGTTGGCAACACGTCTCTAGTGTCAGCTGCGGCCGGATCGGTTTGCAATCCGGATAGATTGGTCCCGTCCACGGCCGCTTGACTAGACTGACCGGCTGTTTTCTTACTCTTTCGGGACTTTCCCGATCTGCTTTTTCCAGCCTAAGGATTCAGACAATGTTAGTACGAAACACACTAACATAAACAAAACAAAACAATCCCTAGACTAAGCAATCAAACCTCACCGTGAGACCTAATCAGCTGGCTGCGTGTGTGTGTGTGGACTGCCTAACCCAACTATCCTAGAATCAAGCATGCTCTGATACCAACTTGTAAGACCCGAACCCTGGCCTCTCGACCTGATGGAGTCCGCAGACTTACTTATTAATTTCTTTGCTTGTTTGATCCATTTTGATGTCTATTAGTTACTAAGTCATATTCGAATATGAGGTTCATAAACAAAGGAACAGATTGCACAGCGGAATAACAATGTATAAACTTTGTATTACTTAGAAACATGAGATTCAATACACAACTTCTTAACAGACTCATAGACAATCACTAGTTCATCCCTAGCATCATCTAACCACACGTTACACAGCCTCTCACTGACCGAGCCTTCACGGCTCCTTGGCTTGACCAGAACCATCCTTAGTTCCTGAAACCACAACCAGATAAGCATTAATCATAACCGAGAATAGAACGGATTGATTCTACCATGCTTGGCTTGGTTCCTAGAACTTAGATAAACCTCAGTCAACATAATCACAAAAACGTATGAACCTACCTACCGTATCCTAAGTCATACAACCAACCACCCCTTGACTTAGAATCAGATAGATAGTCCAGAATAGATAACAGAACACACGAACAGATCCGGATCGTCCCCAAAGACCAATCCGTCTATCCGGATAGAATCTAGGTGCGACCGGCCAATGGAGTCCGGCTCAATGGCCCAACGGACTCCCTTACCTGATCCGGCCTTAGGCCTGGATCCAATCGGCCGAGTAAGCCTCAAGCCTAATCCGGAAGGCTTAGCAACCGGTCAGACCTTGCGACTCTACCTTGGCTTAGACAAACCGTGACCTTGTCTTACTAGACAAGCCATAGGCTGATCCATAAGGATCGGTCCTAACCTGTCCCGAAAGACACCGTTTGGAACATGCACCCTTTGGCCAATCGTGCCTCTTGGTCCTCGTACCTTTTGATGTTCGCAACCTTTGGTAACTCGTACCCTTTGGTCCCTGACACCCTTTGGCAACTCACAACCTTTGGACACTCATGACTCTTGACAACTCGTGCCCTTTGGGTCATTCCCAACCGTTCGTCCTAACCGCCCAGTCTTGGTGCGATCGGATCATCCGTCTAACCGACCCGTGTCTAGGTTAGCGGTCTAGTTATGTTCGGCCAAAGCCTAGGGACGTGTCCCTTGGACTCAACCAACACAACCCTTCGTGTTTAACCAGAGAGAAGAGAAGAGAAACGAATTGAAATAGATAAGGAGAGCCGGATGGGACTTAGGAACCGACCAGAGCCGCGGTGCGGTCGCATGGACCGTCCGTTCGGTCTGATGGAGCCACGGCCCATCACATACCTTGTGAACCACGTCTGGGTTCTCCATGCTCTTCTCCTTGTCTTGATCTCCCATTCTTGACCGGAGTTAGTTCTCAAACGATCAGAGTCGCCGGAACACAACACCACCACAATCGGCCTTTCTCTTGGCCGGAACTCTCTCTTTCTCTCTTTCTTTCTCTCTACGTTTTTCTCTGAGTATTTTACTCTGGAATTGGATAATGAAATCGACCAGAGAGCCCCCATATTTATAGAAAACGAGGGGGTAAGTCTTGCCCCACGAACAGGCACGACTTGCTAGCGAATGGGCACCATCGGCCAAGAGTTGCCCCCTTTCGGCCACTTGCATCCCTTCGCCCTTTCTGATTGGGTTTGGGGTCGGCCACAAGCCCAACCCACGCCCCAGGCTTCCTGGACACAGCCCACAGCCTTGCCCAAGGACCCAGCAGCCCATGGCCTCATGGCCGGACCTCCCAGCCCGCCACTGACCCAGACCCGGACCATCGGCCTAAAGCCCGGACAGTCCGTCTAGCTGAGATGAGCTGACACTCAGCTGCCTCAGCTGAGTGAGCTAGTAGTCCAGCTAGTGGAGCTGACTTAGTAGGGACTGAGCTGGAGTGAACTGAACCTAGCTTCCTTGAGCTGGCCGAGCTACTCGTCCACTTCGTCCTAGCTACCGTCTTACTCATCCTAGCTGTCTCTTAGCTTGTATAAGGTTAAGTCTAAGTTTCCTTATGTCCTTAACCTTCTTTCTCGACCATGGAACGCTTGCCTTGATGTCTCAAGACTGGCTTGTACGTTTCCTCGAACCATGGCCGTCCCAACAATCCTATTCAGGATTGGGGGCGTGACAGCTAGTACATGAGTAGGCTTGTGATCAGATGTATCAGCTTGGACTCAGTGAAAGTCAAGGTAGGATTCCTTAAGTTTGAGTGAATGGAATAGATCAATTCCAAGAGGAATTGGAAACACGATATTAAGTATCTTAGTATGATTGTCGGCTTAGTATCGAGCCAAGGAAATAACAAAGAAATAACAAAATTCGCACGAAGAAGTGCAAAGATCGCAGCTCGAAATAACAAAAACGGAAAGTTGCCTAAATCGCTCTAAGTGCTCGGAACCTAGAACGAAGCTCGAAATAACAAAAACGGAAAGAAAGATGACCGGCAACACAAGCCGGCACTTCCGCCGGAGAAGTTGGAACCGGAGCCGGAGAAGTGGCCTCACCCATCTCGACGTCGGAATCCTTCTTATCACCTTGGGAGGAAGACATGTTGAAAGGAAAGTTATGAAGCTAGAGAGGTTTTTGAAGAAATAAAGAAGGAAAGGTGTGAAGAAAATGAATGACAAGAGCTCACTACTTATAGAAGTATGGGTTCGGAACGTCGCCTCGACAACTTTTATTTCGCGGAGTTTTAAATGTAAATTTCGTCCAATACACTCAACCTTGTCAATTTCGTCCAATACACTCAACCTTGTCAAAGTCATCTGTCCGCCCGCTAGAGTCACAACTCTAACGGGCTGGGGGGCTAACTGTTGGGGTCAAAAACGGTTACGACAAATTTAACATTCAAAACGTCCGAAGAAGAAAATAAGAGTTTCTCCGAAGAGTACTTTTCGAAATAGATTCTTCCTTATGAAAGAGCTTCGCGGAAGAAAGAATCGAGATATCCGACGAAAGCTCGAAACAGGTTGTTACGCAGCGACCGAACGTCCGTCCCGCTCGGTCGCTACGTAGCGACCGAGCTCAGCCAAGCTCGGTCGCTACGTAGCGACCGAGCGATCGTCCCGCTCGGTCGCTACGTAGCGACCGAGCTCGAGCCAAAGCTCGGTCGCTACGTAGCGACCGAGCTCGGGCCAAAGCTCGGTCGCTACGTAGCGACCGAGCTCGGGCCAAAGCTCGGTCGCTACGTAGCGACCGAGCTCGGGCCAAAGCTCGGTCGCTACGTAGCGACCGAGCTCGAGCCAAAGCTCGGTCGCTACGTAGCGACCGAGCGATCGTCCCGCTCGGTCGCTACGTAGCGACCGAGCTCAAGCCAAAGCTCGGTCGCTATGTAGCGACCGAGCGCTCCTCCCGCTCGGTCGCTACGTAGCGACCGGGCTCGAGCCAAAGTTCGGTCGCGATGTAGTGATTGAACCTTTCCGAACATCGATACGACACTAGTCCTTGCATTCTCGTCAAACCTTCGAATGCTATCTCCCGAAGACCGTAGCAAGCTCAGTCCATGTTTCCTGCTATTCTAATTCATCGATCAAACTTCGCGGATTAGAAACCGCGGAAAACTCGTAGTAAACGTGTCGAGTCGGAAGACGGCCCAAAGGGACCTAAAACACGACTCGAGGCCCATCCTACGATTTTTCCTAACCAAAAGCCCATGAACCACAGCATGGTTCACGCTTGGCCCACGAGGAAGGGTAAATGTCAAGTTTCCGCGGATAAATACGGAAGTTTTGGAGATAATTGTGAAGATCGGGAAAAACGGAATATCTCCATTTTTTGCTATGACGGCTTAAGGGCAGAAGAGAAAAAGCGTAAACCGACCTTGGAGCTAGTATATAAGGAGTCCTAGGCGAGGAGCAGAGAGGAGAACTTTTTCAGAGCAAACTTAGCACTTAGAGCGATTTAGGCAACTTTCCGTTTTTGTTATTTCGAGCTGCGACTCAATTAGGTTTAGCCGTCTTAGGGTTGCTAGAACTAGGAATCTCGCCGACAGCTCTCGAGCCCAGGCTTATACCTTGTTGTAACGCTCATACGCAGATTCGGAATAAGATCTACTTTTTTCTCTTTTCGACTTCTTATCTTTATCGTTGTTATTCTCGTGTTCTGATTGCTTGACGTGTGGTAATTAACAGATATCCGGGTCCTCTGGGAAACTAGGGTTTTCTTAGTTTCCTTATTTAAACGGAAATCGCTCTAATGACCGAGCACACATATGTAGCGACCGAGCTCGGAACCTAGCTTGGTCAATACGTAGTGACCAAGCACATGAACGTTTCGATCATTACGAAGCGATCGAGCTTTCTCAAAACATCGATACGACGCGAATCCATGCATTCTCGTCTACTCTTTAATGTTATCTCTCGATCAAACTTTACGATAAAAAGCGCAGAAAGTTTGTTTTTATCGAAGAAACCGTAATAAACGTTTCGAGTCAAAAGATGGCCCAAAGAGACCTAAGACGTGACTCGAAGCCCACTTACGATTTCTTAACCAACAGCCCATAAGACGTATGACGATTTGTGCTTGGTTCGCAAGGAAAGATAAATGTCCATTTTTAAGCTATGACGGCTTAAGGGCAGAAGAGGAAAAGCGTAAACCGACCTAGGAGCGAGTATACAAGGAGTCTTAGGCGAGAGGCAGGAAGAGAAATTTTTCACAACAAACTAGCACTTAGAGCAATTTAGGCAATTTTCCGTTTTTTGTTATTTGAGCTGCGACTCAATTAGGTTGTTGCCGTCTTAGGGTTTTAGAACTAGGAATCTCGCCGACAGCTCTCGAAGCCCAGACTCTTACCTTGTTGTAACGCTCATACGCAGATTCGGAATAAGATCTACTTTGCTCTCTTTTCGACTTCTTATCTTTATCGTTGTTATTCTCGTGTTCTGATTGCTTGACGTGTGGTAATTAACAGATATCCGGGTCCTCTGGGAAACTAGGGTTTTCTTAGTTTCCTTATTTAAACGGAAATCGACAGTGCGAATTTCGGTTCCCACAGTTTGGCGCTAGAAGGAGGGGGGCTTACGGATCAATCTAACCCGCAAAAACCACTCAACGATCAGGAACGACATGCGGGATTCGACGTGCGCGAATGTCATCTCGTTCAAGGGGGGAGAAACGGTCGATCGAGCCAAACCTCGGAACGATCTCCTTGTTATCGAGTTGACGATTCGAGATATCGACGTCGCTAGAGTACTAATCGATACCGGAAGCTCGGCCGATATCATCTTCAAAGACACTCTTGAAAAGATGGGGATCAGTCAATCCGAGATCGCAAAATGCCCAAGCCCACTGCTAGGGCTTTCGGGGGAAACGACCATGGCCTATGGATCGATTAGACTCGCTGTCAAAGCCGGAACCGTGACAAACATCACAGAGTTTCTAGTCGTTGACCGCCCCGCGTCTTACAACGTTATCATGGGAACGCCATGGCTGAACACCATGCGCGCAATCCCATCAACCTACCATCTTTGCCTCAAGTTCCCGACCCCCAACGGAGTCGAGGTAATCTGGGGAAATCCAAGAGTTTCACAGGTCTGTTTCGCCGCGGAACTAAAACGAAAGAGACCGATCCATGAAATTGCTCCTAAGAGAGCGGAGAAAAAGACCTATAGCAAAGATACGCGAAGTCAGGATTCAGCGGAATTCTTCTGGCAATCTCGTATCTTCGCAGCTCTAGACGAAAAACGCGAGCCAACTTGTGAACCCGTGGTAACAATCTGTCTCGACGAAGCCTTCCCAGAACGCTGCGTCGAGATTGGAGCCAATCTCCACGAGCCTCTAAAGACAGAACTCATAACCTGTCTTAAAAAGAACCTTAACACTTTCGCATGGGCTGCGGAAGACATGCCAGGAATTGACATTAACATAACGTGTCACGAGCTGAATATCGATCCAACATTCAAACCCGTCAAACAGAAAAGACGGAAGCTGGGACCCGAACGTGCTACCGCGGTAAACGATGAGGTCGAAAAACTGCTTAAAGTTGGGTCGATAACAGAGGTAAGATACCCGGACTGGCTCGCCACCCCGTAGTAGTCAAAAAGAAAAACGGGAAATGGCGAGTTTGCGTAGATTTTACCGACCTAAACAAGGCATGTCCAAAGGATAGCTTCCCTCTACCACATATCGATCGATTGGTAGAAGCAACGGCGGGCAACGAACTCTTATCCTTCATGGATGCTTTCTCAGGCTATAATCAAATTAGGATGAATCCCGACGATCGTGAGAAGACTGCGTTCATTACCGATCGCGGAACCTATTGTTATGAGGTAATGCCCTTCGGCCTCAAAAACGCTGGAGCAACTTACCAACGACTCGTGAACCGAATGTTCTCCAAACAACTCGGAAAAACGATGGAAGTTTATATTGACGACATGCTTGTCAAATCCCTCAAAGCAAGAGATCACGTGTCACATCTCGAAGAATGCTTTGCACAACTAAACTCCCATAACATGAAGCTCAACCCGACGAAATGTAGATTCGCCGTGGCATCAGGAGAATTCCTCGGCTACTTGGTGACCAACCGCGGTATCGAAGCAAATCCAAAACAGATCAACGCTCTAATCGAGATGGCTTCGCCGAAGAATAAACGGGAAGTCCAAAGACTGACCGGCAGAATCGCAGCACTTAACCGATTTATTTCACGATCAACAGATAAGTGCCTGCCCTTCTACGACGTCCTGCGAGGGAATAAAAAGTTCGAATGGACGGAAGAGTGCGAAAACGCCTTCCAACAGCTGAAGCGTTATTTAGCTACTCCTCCAGTCCTCGCAAAACCCGTGGAAGGGGAGCCTTTATTCTTATACATCGCGGTATCGGCAACAGCCGTAAGCGGAGTCCTGATCAGGGAAGAACGCGGGGAACAGAGACCTATTTTTTACATAAGCAAAACCTTGCTCGATGCCGAATCTAGGTATCCGTTGATGGAAAAATTGGCATGCGCGGTCGTAACATCGGCCCGAAAACTACGACCATATTTCCAATCCCACACGATTGTTATCCTAACGACTTTTCCCTTACGGACAATTTTGCATAGCCCAAGTCAATCAGGCCGATTGGCCAAGTGGGCGGTCGAGTTGAGCGAGTATGACATCGAATACCGACCAAGGACGAGCGCAAATCACAAGTGCTCGCAGACTTTTTGGTCGAACTTCCAACGGGAGCAATAACCAACGAGGAACCAAATTCCACCTGGCTCCTCCACGTCGACGGATCCTCATCCAAGCAAGGATCGGGTATCGGGATCCGTCTCACATCTCCAACGAGCGAGATCCTGGAACAATCGTTCAGACTGGAATTCCATGCCTCAAACAACGAGGCCGAATACGAAGCATTGATCGCAGGTCTACGTTTGGCTCACGGCTTAAAAATACGTAATCTCCACGCTTACTGCGACTCCCAGTTAGTGGCCAGTCAATTCAGCGGAGAATATGAAGCCAGAGACGAACGGATGGACGCGTACCTCAAACTGGTCCAAGGTCTAGCTCAAGACTTCGACTGTTTCGCCCTTACCCGGATCCCCCGTTCCGAGAATGTCCAGGCGGACGCCCTCGCGGCCTTAGCATCAAGTTCCGATCCAGGACTCAAAAGGGTAATTCCGGTCGAATTCATCGAACATCCGAGTATCGGACCGCCAGTCGTTGTCAATCTCATAGAGGGTCAAGACGACGAGGAAGAAGAGATTACGATACCACCACCATCGGAGCAATCCGATTACGGTTGTGATACCCCATGGCTTCAGACGATTCGAGACTACATTATCGACGGGCAACTGCCCGCCGAAAAATGGTCAGCTCGCAAGATCCGAACACAGGCCGCACGCTACGTAACAGTGGACGGCGAAATCTACAAGTGGAGATTCTCCGGACCGCTCCTGACGTGCCTGGAAGGAGAAAAGGCGAGGAAAGTAATGGAGGAAATACATTCCGGCTCATGCGGCAACCATTCCGGCGGAAGATCACTAGCCGTGAAAATCAAACGCCACGGATACTATTGGCCAACAATGATCGGAGATTGCGAGAAATTCGCACGAAAATGCGAAAAATGCCAAAGGCATGCGCCAACTATCCGACAACCGGCCGAAGTTCTTTCCTCCATCACATCGCCCTATCCCTTTATGCGCTGGGCCATGGATATTGTCGGACCTCTGCATAATTCAAAGCAAAAGCGTTTCCTTCTAGTCCTTACCGATTTCTTCTCAAAATGGGTAGAGGCGACTCGTACGCGAGTATAAAAGACGTCCAAGTCGAGAATTTCGTATGGAGAAACATCATCTGTAGGCATGGAGTTCCTTACGAAATCGTAACCGATAACGGGTCTCAATTCATTTCCACCCGATTCGAGGCATTCTGCGAAAAGTGGAAGATACGACTCAACAAGTCAACTCCCAGATATCCGCAGTGCAACGGACAGGCTGAAACAATCAACAAGACCATTCTCGACGGACTGAAGAAACGCTTGGAGGCCAAAAAAGGTAGATGGGCCGACGAACTCGAGGGAGTCCTCTGGTCTCACCGTACCACCCCAAGGCGAGCAACGGGAGAAACTCCCTTCGCCTTGGTATACGGCACGGAGTGCATGATTCCCGCGGAAGTAGAATTTCCCGGTGTTCGAAGAAGGTTCTTACCCGAACGAGAGGAACTCAACAATGCTATGCTCTTGGACGATCTCGACCTCATTAACGAACGCCGGGATCGAGCGCTCATCCGAATTCAAAACTACCAGCACGCCGCTGCAAGATACTATAATTCCAACGTACGGAATCGTAGGTTCAATCAGGGAGATCTGGTCCTTCGCAAAGTTTTCCAAAACACCGCTGAACGAAACGCGGGAAAACTCGGAGCAAACTGGGAAGGTCCCTATAAAATCGAAAAAGTCGTCCGACCAGGTTCTACGAAATAGCCAACATGCAGGGCATAAAAATCCCTAGAACCTGGAATGCGATGCATCTCAAAAAATACTATCACTAAACGAACCAACTCGCAATCACTGAACTACGAGACGGCTTGATCTCCGCAAGGAGTACGTAGGCAGTTTGCCGAAAGGCAAATTCAGCTGTCCCCCTCATTAAAAAAGGGGGAGTGGGTACGTATACTCGTATACTCCCAAAAAATCGAAAAACTTCTTACCGCACTTTTGGTGTTTTCGACTTATCAAAACATCCTCACCCGTGAAATCGCAACGAGGTCTTCGGAGATTAGTCGGCCGCTTGGGAGAATCAAACCTTTAGCATCGCGAGACGTCGCAAAAGATGCCTCAAAGATGGTTTCTTCCGAGCAAACGAAATCTCCGCAAAAAGACACATATATGCACACATTAACATTTATTTTGTGCAAATTAATCAAAACAACGGCACACGCCACCAAGTCCGATGCTGATCACATCGAACTCACAAACGTCCTAAACAGACATAGCCATCTCATGAAGATGACTCTCTTACATCCGACACAAGGATAATAGCGCTATAAAAGAAATCCGAAATTTTGGTCCAGCACTTCCGGTCTCCGGAGAGATGCTCGATTCGTATCAAACAAGTCGTATAAGCCGAGAACTTTTCGCGGACTTTACATCGATACGAATCAGGAAGAAATCGCGACAGGAAAAACGATAGCCGGTTAGTCACCGCACAATCCTTAAACCGAAAGTAAACCTAGGTCTTGCCCTAAACCCAGCGCACTGGTCTCTAACATCTCAAAGGCATGATATCGAAAGATAAGAGATTCTTAAACACGCCTCTATGTTTACGTTCGATACCTTCAGCACCCCCGCAGAGTTCACATCTCGCGGAAGAACTCTCGAAACAGGTCTCGAATAAAACATTTCACAATCGAAGAAGGATATGAGACGACAACTCATCACCTTCCTCCCCACTATTCACAAATTCATAAAAAGCGTTATCCGATTATCATATCATAAAGCCGCGGAGCGGCAGGGATTCAAAGCCACACACGGCCAGTCCCGAAATACAAACAAGGCCATTCAAGGCCGAAACATAAAGACATAAAAAAAAAAAAACAAATCTCTCGCAAGAGATTAACCCAAGTCACCCTCAGAACTTACGCCCCCTCTTCACCCGCCGCCTCGTCCGAGCCTGGAGCCGCGTCGCTTCCATTCTCTCCGACCATCGGATCTTTCCCCTCTGGGTCTTCTGAACACGTCGGAAGGAAGCAAGCGGATTTTAGGTCGGCCAGGATGAGACCGAAATCGCCATCCTCGGCCGCCATATCTCCCTTGCAGCCGGACAGTCGGGCCTCTTCGGCCTCCAAGGTCGGGGGAGTCTCACTTTGGAACGACCGAACCACGGCCATCCCGCCCTCAATCGTCGCCAAAGCGAAATCCCTGCTCCGGATACACTCGAGGGAATCCAGGGAAGCGGAAATCTTCGCCAAGCGAGCCTGAAACTCCGCGCGAAGGGCATCCGTAGCCTCTTGGATCCCGCGGCGCGCTAGTCCAGCGTCACTCTCGATTGACGCTGGAGTCGACGCACCTCCGAGGATTTGGCCTTCCTGGCCTTCTTTTCCTTAAGCAAGGAACTCGCCGTCTTCCCGAGGTCCCTCTCAAGCTCTCCTATCGCAACCTCGAGCTTCGACACTTTCGCAGAGTGAGAATCCTCGACAGCCGTCAACATAGCCTCGGTTTCGGACCATCTCCCCTGAAGCTCCACCAACTCCCCGGAAAGACGACTGGTCTCAGAGCCACATTCGCTGATCATCCCATCGATCAACGATATGAACTGCGAACGGTAAAAATTCCTAAGATTAAGTCCGTAAAGAGAATGCACGAAAGACGATCGAGAATTCAAACAAGAAACAAACCTTTCCACGAAGTCCCGATGCTAGGCTCGACCCACCTCGCTGCGAAGTCTCCCCGTCACCGCTCTTGGCCAGTTTCCTCTTCCGACTCTTAGGCTGAGTAACCTGGACAGCGCTAGGAGCACGCAATGCCAGAACGATTTCTTTTCTGGCCGGAGGCGGAGGCATAGAGTCAGCGGCCTTTTCTTTGTCCTCGACGAGGATCGGAGTCGTGGAAGATCCCGCAGGTAGGACTTGCGGGAGAGGAGCCGCGACGTCGGTCCCATGACACGGGGCAACGACCTGCTCGGAGGAAGACGGAAACTCGGAGCCAGTCTGAGCCAATCCTTTCTCGGCTTGGCGACGAACTAGTTTCTCTCGGAAAGAAAGATGACCGGCAACACAAGCCGGCACTTCCGCCGGAGAAGTTGGAACCGGAGCCGGAGAAGTGGCCTCACCCATCTCGACGTCGGAATCCTTCTTATCACCTTGGGAGGAAGACATGTTGAAAGGAAAGTTATGAAGCTAGAGAGGTTTTTGAAGAAATAAAGAAGGAAAGGTGTGAAGAAAATGAATGACAAGAGCTCACTACTTATAGAAGTATGGGTTCGGAACGTCGCCTCGACAACTTTTATCTCGCGGAGTTTTAAATGTAAATTTCGTCCAATACACATCAAAAACGGTTACGACAAATTTAACATTCAAAACGTCCGAAGAAGAAAATAAGAGTTTCTCCGAAGAGTACTTTTCGAAATAGATTCTTCCTTACGAAAGAGCTTCGCGGAAGAAAGAATCGAGATATCCGACGAAAGCTCGAAACAGGTTGTTACGCAGCAATCGAACGTCCGTCCCGCTCGGTCGCTACGTAGCGACCGAGCGATCGTCCCGCTCGGTCGCTACGTAGCGACCGAGCGAGAGCCAAGCTCGGTCGCTACGTAGCGACCGAGCGATCGTCCCGCTCGGTCGCTACGTAGCGACCGAGCTCGAGCCAAAGCTCGGTCGCTACGTAGCGACCGAGCGATCGTCCCGCTCGGTCGCTACGTAGCGACCGAGCTCGGCCAAAGCTCGGTCGCTACGTAGCGACCGAGCGATCGTCCCGCTCGGTCGCTACGTAGCGACCGAGCTCAGCCAAGCTCGGTCGCTACGTAGCGACCGAGCTCGAGCCAAAGCTCGGTCGCTACGTAGCGACCGAGCGATCGTCCCGCTCGGTCGCTCGTCCCGCTCGGTCGCTACGTAGCGACCGAGCGATCGTCCCGCTCGGTCGCTACGTAGCGACCGAGCTCGAGCCAAAGCTCGGTCGCTACGTAGCGACCGAGCGATCGTCCCGCTCGGTCGCTACGTAGCGACCGAGCGATCGTCCCGCTCGGTCGCTACGTAGCGACCGAGCTCGAGCCAAGCTCGGTCGCTACGTAGCGACCGAGCGATCGTCCCGCTCGGTCGCTACGTAGCGACCGAGCTCAAGCCAAAGCTCGGTCGCTACGTAGCGACCGAGCGCTCCTCTCGCTCGGTCGCTACATAGCGACCGGGCTCGAGCCAAAGTTCGGTCGCGGTGTAGCGATTGAACCTTTCCGAACATCGATACGACCCTAGTCCTTGCATTCTCGTCAAACCTTCGAATGCTATCTCCCGAAGACCGTAGCAAGCTCAGTCCATGTTTCCCGCTATTCTAATTCATCGATCAAACTTCGCGGATTAGAAACCGCGGAAAACTCGTAGTAAACGTGTCGAGTCGGAAGACGGCCCAAAGGGACCTAAAACACGACTCGAGGCCCATCCTACTATTTTTCCTAACCAAAAGCCCGTGAACCACAGCATGGTTCACGCTTGGCCCACGAGGAAGGATAAATGTCAAGTTTCCGCGGATAAATATGGAAGTTTTGAAGATAATTGTGAAGATCGGGAAAAACGGAATATCTCCATTTTTTGCTATGACGGCTTAAGGGCAGAAGAGTAAAAGCGTAAACCAACCTTGGAGCTAGTATATAAGGAGTCCTAGGCGAGGAGCAGAGGAGAACTTTTTTTCAGAGCAAACTTAGCACTTAGAGCGATTTAGGCAACTTTCCGTTTTTGTTATTTCGAGCTGCGACTCAATTAGGTTTAGCCGTCTTAGGGTTGCTAGAACTAGGAATCTCGCCGACAGCTCTCGAGCCCAGGCTTATACCTTGTTGTAACGTTCATACGCAGATTCGGAATAAGATCTACTTTGCTCTCTTTTCGACTTCTTATCTTTATCGTTGTTATTCTCGTGTTCTGATTGCTTGACGTGTGGTAATTAACAGATATCCGGGTCCTCTGGGAAACTAGGGTTTTCTTAGTTTCCTTATTTAAACGGAAATCGACAGTGCGAATTTCGGTTCCCACAATGATGAGGATTGAGGTATACTATAAACACTTTTGTGAATGTTATGGGACGTTCACAGAAGTGTGATGCTTTGGAGAATTGTATGGAACGTTTTCCAAATGTTTGATCAAACCGAGATCCTAGTCATGTAAGTACTTAATGATCGGTGGTGTGGAAACACACGTACCTTTAAACACTGGAGCTACACATAGTTTTGGTAGTCCAGGAATGATCGAAAATGGTTTGTTCCAGATGGGAATAGGGGATTGTCTTCTCATAGTGAATGAAGCCGGTGAGCAGGTGATGGATTCACTAGGGCTGGTTAGAGACATCCCGGTATTGATCACATACAGGGTAATGCCTGCGGATCTGATTGTTGATCATAGACATGGTAATACCTGCGGATCTGATTGTTGTCCGCCTTGAGAATCACGAGGTGATATTAGGCATGGACTGGTTTGAACAGAATCGGGCCACCTTGGACTGTCACTGGAGTTGGGTGCAGTTTGAGAGTGGGTGTGGACCCCCGATCAGGTTCCAAAGTATTTGTCCGACCTCTGGATGCTTAGTGATATCAGCAATCCAGGTGGAAAGGATGCTTGAGAAGGGTTGTGAGGCTTACTGGCCATAATTGCCACTAAGGAGGTTGAAGGGGCTGGTGACCCGAACGGGATTCCGCTGGTCAGTGAGTACGAGGACGTGTTTCAGGCGCTACAGGGCATTCCCCCTAATAGGGCTGATCCAAACATAGCAGAACTGGGACCATGGACGGCCCCAATTGTTAGGGATTTTTGTGTAGGCTCTTTTAGGATACCACAGAACGATGAATAAGCTGGTAAACCTCGAGTGTTTGTGGTTACTTAGTAAGGGTTCTAGGATGTTTAAAGAGAATAATAATAGAATAGGCTTGAAGAGACGTATTATTAGATGAATAGGCAAGAACAAGGTATCGTTACAAGATGTTTTATAAGAACCCTAATTCTAGCCGTCTAACCCTAGTCTCTAAGCCTTGGAGAAGTCGATCCCTTGCTTGAGGGCTGTTGTTGCTCTTATATAGTTGTCTAGAAGTCGGTTTCATTAGGTTAAACTCTTTCATATTGAGAAATATGGAAGGTTCTCCTTGTCGGAAGTTTTCCATTTCTTGGAAGGGAGTAGGGTCCAGGGATCGAGCCCAGGGTTCCCTCTGGTGGGGACCCGGGGTACCCATTTATCAGGGATCCAGGGATCTGAGTCCTTCCTGGAGGCTGGGGGAAAGAATACCGTGATATTTTTCCCCAACAGTTTGCCCCTTATTTCTCGACTTTGTCATCAAAGTCGGGGAATAACCTGTGCACTCAAGTCAACCGGGGTTGCTCATTCTCAGTAGGCTCCCATTAGGCAGGACCCTGTTCCGATGATCTTGTTAGCCTAGGTTCCACTCAAGTGGGAACTCATTCTGAACCTAGGTAAGGATCGGTCCCTTCGTGTTCAGTCGATATCTGATAGTAATTTCTTCTATCTTCTTTGGAGATGACAAGGCTAGAGCTTTGTCGTGCAGTTCACGCGCGGGTCAAAAAAGATAGGAGTCCTTTCCGCTCCCGGATGATTTCTTCTTTTAATATCAGAGATTCAGCTGATATTTTTCTTCCTTTCTTTTGCGAATGAATCTTTTTGAATTTTGAATCCCGCGGCCCGAGATCTGGTGAGATGCGCGTCTTTCCAGGGAAGACTTTCAACGGCTTCTTCTTTTTGTATATATTTCTGCACGCTCTTCTTTTGTTCCTCCCTGATATACCTTGGATTTGACCCATTTTTATCCATGGTTTATAAGTATTTTATTATATATATATATATATATATATATATCTATGTTTTCTACTCTTCTAGGTATGTTTTCAGGTTCAGGTGCATTTTGGAGTAAAGCTATGACTTTGGAGCATTTTGTAGCTTAAAGGACATTTCACCCGAGCTGACCACGTAGAGGTCAACGAGAGGAAGAACAATCGATCAATGTGCATCAGTGCTGACGATCGATACCAGGAGATGCCTCGACAGATGAAGATTAATATCGATCGATGTACACAAGTACCATCGATCGATGTCGAGACACCAGACACGCGACATTTGGATTCAGCAGACTTAAAAACCAAGGCCAAGCCAAATTACCAAAATGCCCTGACGAATTTTTAACCTAGTAGAATATATACTGCCTAAGTGTTTTGACGGCAAGAGAGCTTTTTCTAGACCTAGTTTTGTTACAAGTTTCATTTGTGAGAGAAGATCACTTGTGATTGGAACTCCTTGTTTTCATTTTTTTTCATCTATACTATGAGTTTCTATTCCTTTATTGTTATGAATTGCTTTGCTATGTCTGAGTAGTTCAATTATTAGATCCAGGGTTCAAATAGGTTTGTGGGATTAGCCCCAAACTATAGATCTGCCTTGTTGTGATATTCATGATGGATTTGTATTCATTGCTTGTTTTAGCCTTGCTAACTAGAACTTGATCATAGGATTGCAAGGATCCAGGAAGAGAATATAGTTTGACGATATTCAAGGATCCAGGAAGAGAATATAGTTTGACGATATAAATGAAACTAGTTAGATTCGGACTTCCCCAGGGTTCTTATTTTAATGAGAGAGTTACGTTGAGAGACACATTGTGACTTTAGTTTTCACTAACAGACTCATTTTCTAGTTGGCACACATTCTTTGGGCAACTGTAATTTTTCGGACAAAAATAACCCTCCTTTTGTCTAAAGAGAAGTGTGTTGCTTTTAAAGAGTCAAACTTAAAATTTCTTAAGTTTTCGTTCAGTTGCAATAAATGATAAAGAGGTTAAGTCAAAAAATAGGTGTATGGAATAAAGTGAATTGTTTTTGGTCGTTGGATCTGTTTAAAACCTAAAAAATCTAACGGCGGCGGATATGTTAGTGCTACGAGGGTGTTTGGTAGATGGTGCGAGAGAAGGTAAGCAGATTTCGCTATAACTCTCTAACGTTACAAACCTCTTTTTCCTTTATACAACTTTCTGTGGATACAATTTATATGGACACGAAAATGTTACAAAGTTTTATGTGGGCAAATTCTGTGTACACAATTTGGTGGGCAAGGTCGTTACTTGGACTTGGATGGGATTGGCGTGGATGCATGTGAAGTCGTTGTGTGCGTATTGAATCAGTGGTTAGGTTTGTAGTGGACACGCAGCTGTGGACATGGGATGAAGGTAGGCATGAGTATGCAATATGTTAGTTAAATACCAAAAGAGCCACACATACTCATTTTGTGGCATTAAAGTACATGAATAGACATAAGCTGAAGGGCACATTAAGAGCAAAACAACAGGTACCCATTAGGTGTATCATGTGTGGCGACATGAGACGGGTTACTAAGGTTGTTGTGGTTAGGCGTCAGCTGTTCGGCAGCTTTATGGTCAGAGGTTATGTGGATGGGCGGTGAGTGGTCAGGAGTGGAGTGGTTGCGAAGTGTGTGAACGGAGATTGTGTGATTGTGCAACGAGCAGTGGTCAGACAAATTGTGAAGTGGTGAGGAATCAAGGATAGGTGGCGAGTGAATGTCAGAGTTGAGGAATAAAGGATAAAACTTTTATGCAGATTTAACCAGAAGAACATGGAGTTGAGGTTTATATTGAGAACTCAGACAAAACTAAACTAGAAAATTTCATGTTGGAGCATAGAAGAGAGAAAAGGATCTTCCATGTCGGAGATTTGGAGTGAACCACAGCGCCGATCGATTCTGATAGCTTTGATTCCGCAAGGGAGATTCTCCAAACCGGTAGTCTCGATAATAAAAGCTTGTAAGAGGTGAGAGATTTTTCCAGATTCTGTTTTGAAATGGAGAAAAAAATGTGATTGGGTTTCGTGAAGAGTCTCAGTGGATTTAGGGATTTAGGTTTTTATATTTTGCTAAAGAGGATTGGTTTTCAACATAATTCCAAAATTAATGGATTATTGGCTTTTTTATAATCAGTCAATTTTGTTTGGTTAGGAAACGTAATAGAACACAAGAATAGCTAGTTTAGGGGTATATAGGTCAATTCACTAGGTGAAAGTGACCTCAAAGTCTAATGTGCTTTATTCAGTAATTGGAAATATGAAATGTGTCTCTAAGGATAAAATTTTCTATTTTAATATGACTGTGACTAAGTCAATCGATGGCAGTGGTTATGTATTTTTGACAGGAATATTTAATTTTACTCCATTGTATGAGCAGATAGATTAAGGTTCAATGCATTCATTTGGATCAATTCTGTCCTATATATATTTTCTGTATTTTGTCAGGATAGTAAATATCTTGGTTTATAGGTTCTTATGAATTTTGGTTTCATATGTGATTAATGGTATCTGATTCATATATTTGTGTAAGGTATATGTTATAGTTTTGTAATTGGGGTTTATGATGCTAAATAGGGTTTTGCTGTTTTTATATTATTGAACTTAACCGGGTAGCCTCAGAAACATATGTTTCAGAAAAAAAAAATCCATACAACTTTTCGGTAAATCCTGTCTGGAGTACAATACATCCAAACCATAAAGCACTTTTTGTAACCCGTACAGCCGTTGGTTGTAAAGCCTTTGTTTTATATTAGTGTTAAAGATTTAGAGTATAGGGTTTGGATTTAGAGTTTGGATTTAGGGTTTAGGGTTTGCGATTTGGATATACTTTTTGGTTTTAGGATATAGGGTTTGGGTTTAGGGATTACGGTTTGGATTTAGGGTTTAGAATTTGGGTTCAAAATATACGAATTGGGTTAAGGGTATAGAATTTGAATTTAGAATTTAGGGTTTATGGTTTAGAATTTAGTTTTGGGTAAATCCTGGCGGCAGCAGAGGATGAATCTAAGTTTTGTTACTTAGGGTTAATCTCTGTTTTCGGGGGTTTATTGTTTTTAATATCCTTGACAAATAACCGGATAGCCTCAAAAACATAGGTTTTAGAACCAAAGAAAACATACGAATTTTGGATAAATTCTGATCGAAACACAATACATCCGAACAATAAAGAATTTATTGTAACGTGTACTTCCGATGTTTTTAAAGCTTTTTGTTTTATAATTGGGTTAAAGATATAGAGTCTTGGATTTAGGTTTTACGGTTTGGGTTCAGGGTTTAGGATTTGGGTTTTAAGTATAGGATTTGGGTTTAGTGTTTAGAATGTTAATTTAGAATGTAGGGTTTAGGATTTAGATTTAAAGTTTAGGGTTTATATTTAAGGTTTAGAGTTGAAAATTTAGAATGTAGGGTTTAATTAGTAGCTTTAATATCATTAAAAGTGGTGTGAAATTTTTTTGCCTGTTATTTTGATATTGTTTATTAAAAATGCATATAGTTTATTATTAATATATGTAGTATCCCCGATCCTGGATAGGATCGTCCGGGACGAGCCATGGTGCGAGGAGACGCACCAGTAAGGTCATATGACCTAAAGACAAGCATGTCATGATCCAAAAACGTGGTTAAGAGAATCAGACAGCTGAGACTTAACCAAAACTGGTTAGAGACAAGCTCAAAGGAGTTGGTCAAGTGTTACAGTAGCTGGACGGTACAATGGTAAAGCTCGGAGGTAGCTCACCAAGTGTAAGCCAGCATGGATCATGGAAAAACTTAGTATAGGTCTAGAAATAGACCAAGGGACTTATAAGGATTGAATAAGATGAAGAAACCAAGTTGGACGAAGTGTCTAGCAGCTAGGCGATTCAAGCAAGAAGCTCAACCAGCTAGACGAAGCTCGATTGGAGCTCAAGTAGAGTGTGTCAGATCCCTGAGCTGGATGGACTACCTCACTCAGCTGGGGATCAGCTCAACTCAGCTAGACTGAGTGTTCAGGTCTCGGACCAGTAGGACAGGTCCGGGCGGTTACCGGGTCGGTTGGTTGGCCAAGGATGGCTATGAGCCAGTGGGCTCTTGGGATTGAGCCATGGGCTTGGGTAATCCGTGAGGGCTTCAGTGTGACTTGTTTAGGAGTGGATTAGCAGGCTCATGACGTCTGGTAACTTCCATAGGCGAATGGGTGTGATCTGGACCATTGATTAAATCAGTGGCCAGAATTGAAATCGAAGGGATGCAATGGTTGAGAAGTAACCATCCCTTCTTCTATAAAAGGCAGGCAATTCCGTGCCTTTTCAGGCACACCAGAGCTTCCTCCTACACCATGAAACACAAAGAAAACACAGAGAGTTGGTCGGATCCAACATCCAACCCCAAAAGTGGTGTGAAGGCCACAAATAGGCAGTTTTGGGAGAGATCAGAGGGGAAGTTATGAACGACCCTTTGATTGGTATTGATTCATGTTGACATCACCCAAATCGTCCTCCAGGACCTGAGAACACACACAAATAGTCAGGGAAGAAAAGAGATGGCCGGATTCCACTTCCTATGGTCAAGAGAGCCTTAAGGAGAGAGGTGTGTGGGAAAGCAGTATCCTGGGAGTTGGGAACAACCCTGTGATGGAGTTTGTTCATGGATGATCACGTCCTAGGCCTCCTCTATGTCTTGGGAAAACACACAAATATCCAGGAGAGAAGGTAGAAGGCTCCCTAGTTGGTTTAACACTTTCTATTACATGGCATTATTTCTCCACCACTATATAACCACCTCAGATAAGTGAAGTTATAAATAAATAAGGTAAATAATACTAATTCACCAATATAAAGATTAGTAGGCGTAGCATCAACCGGATGCTCTGTAATTGAACCGGTGTCACTATTCCTAAACCAGTGGCACTATAATCGCAACGATGGAACTATTCAAGATATTTCTAAACATAGCTTACGGAAGAAGACTTTTACAAACCGTAACACATAAGATAATGATCTTATTAAACATTTTAAAACTTATTAAAAATGAAGACCTCACGTGTTGTCATGTCAAAAGGGGACGTCATGATGATACCCTAAGAATAGGTAGTCTGCGGAGCATTAATGGCTGGATATGTCATGGATTCTCTGGTTTGATAAATATTAAAAAAAAATGACCGGTTCACCGTTTCAATTTGTGGCTATATAAACGACATTATAAGTTCAGTTATATACACCAACCTCGTCTTCTTATAAACCGGATTATTTCATCTACCAATAGAAAGAAGATCAAAGGTAAAGGAAGTAGTTCCGAATTTTAAGTCACTAAAACGGGTAACTTGCAGATCCTTATAAATATATATTTAATTAACTAGACAAGGGACATAAAGAAAAGTAAGACTTTTCCATGTTGTTTCACATATTCATGTCATTTACAAAGATATTTGTGTGAAAAGTCTAAATATTTTACTAACTCACACTCTTTCAGATGGTTCGACTCATCCGAGTTATGAAGGGACGATGGTCGAAATCGCAGCAGGAAGTATGGAGGTTCACCCAAGATCAATCTGTCTTGCGTCAATATATTCTCATCCGTGACAACGAACAATTCGATAGAGTTAGGGGTTTTGTTAGAGGTGTCTTTAACCTAACTCCCGGAACCCCACTTTTAATCACATTTCAACTACCTACATGGATGCTAGAACCAAACGGTGAGACGTGCCCAACTCACAACATAGCCACCACTGCTGACGTTGAGATGCTAACAAGTGTCCACAAATGGAATACCGAGCAAACTCTTTATGTTATCTTCGGCGCAGAAGACGTCGCCCAGTACCAGTTCACATGCAGGGCGCCGTTTAAGATCAGAAGTTGGTCTTTTCTTGGCAAAGGAGTTACTGAAGAATCACACATGAACGCGATTATGGGTAATATTAAGAGCTTGTTGTTGTTTAAACCAAAACTTTATTTATCTGATTTGGTGTTACATGGATTAAAATTTATAAATTAAATATACTGCAACGATTGTGAGAGGTCAAGAGATAGTCTGTAGCGACCAAGTGCTGAATGAAATTTTCACACCAGAAGAGATGGTTAGTGTTTATCGATTTTCATTTGAAGATGGTAAAGCCAAAAGCCGTTTCGACCTTAATCGCGGCGCTGCTGATGGTAATGGCAATCACGTTGTCCCTCTCCATATTCACCCAAACGTTATGTTTGAAAGAATGGGTAGTACAAATCAGACGGAGCGAGTACAACACTATGGCCACATAACTGAATCAGATTAGTAGTATGCGATCGACATACTTTCATATTTAAATCAATATTACTTACGTCCATATAGTAACTTAGGAAAAATAATAAATACCATTACATAAACTTTTTTTCCACTTTCCATGTATAATGTACGGCTTCCCCAGTGGAGCGTGAAATCTGAACAGACTTCCCTCGACTACCCATGGTAGCTTTGCGAGGGGATTTCTGCGTAACAGTCAACACGCGGGGAGATTTGTCCCTACTGATCAACACCATACCATTACCACAACTTCGCCTGAAGAGGAAAAAAGGAATGGATATTGGGAACATTTAATGTCTTCAAGATATGCAGTCGAGCTCCAAAGAATCTATGGAGTAACGGGATCAGAACACGTCGGCTATCCACACAGCTCACTCAACATAGGCAGCCCCGACAACCCATTAGGACACCCTATACTTTTCTTAAGCGAGGACTCTTCAAGTGCTTCAAGTGGTAGGAATAAACCTCAGTTGGAATGTGAAGGAACCATGAGTAAAGGTAATGTAGGTACTCAAGACCGTCTAACCGGTAGAATATTCTTTCCAGGTAAGAACACAACATAATTTTATTATGTCCATACAAAATATTATGCAGCCCCTCTGCAACTGTGTTTATATTTACACTTTCTTTCGTCATAGATAATTGGAAGGTGAAAGTTCCGCAATGGGCGCCGAAACGGGCAGACATATTATTCAAACATGATCGGTTCTGGAGCAAATGAATGATGGAGGACGTCCTTATGATCACCCCCACAACAGTGCCAGATGATGCCGCTGATGACGCTATTAACCCCGTTAAAGTAAAAGAAGCAACCGGAGATATGGGAAAATCTTGTTGATGTGAAAAGGCAGCAAAAGTAATAATATTTTGGCTTATACAAAAGACGGAGTTAGGATGGTTTTTGACATATGCTATCAGCCCTTCTGTTCTACCATACGAATGTAGAATGAATCTTAATTAGTATGTTAAAACTCTGGCTTCTTTTGTTATGCATGTTATGTGTAATAGCTTTATGTGTAATATGCTTTTCTGTTGGCCATATGCTCTTTTATGTTAAATATTTGCGTAAAGAAAAACTACTTGAAAATGTGTACGTAGAAACGGGAAAAAAGTTTTGTGAAGTTCAATGCAAAAGCAATAACTTATAACCGGTTACACAATTAAAAGAAGCAATTACACCAATCAACTTCTAATAATTAGAACAATCATAAGCAATTGCATATACAAGAATTTGACAGTATTATTCAACTTTATAAACAACATTGTGACAAAAATAAGATCCAAATGAATTGTAATTAGTGTTAGTTGGAAGAGGAAAAAATTTGGTGAGTTCACGTAATTAAGCATTCCTACACAGTGAAACCGATAAACTTGAAACATGCACCTAAATAACCCATACTTATGAAAAGAAAAACAGTTCAAATAAGCATCAAAGGAGTAGAAAAAAAAGTATTAAACGTCATTGAATCTCAGACATATGCAACATAAATAGAGTTTAAGAACGATACTAAAGAACCCACAATCCAGAAGGAATAATCTCTCACAGAAGGAAATTCAAAACATAACAGATAAACTACATGTCATTGAGTCAAAGTTTACTGGAGCTTCTCATGGAACTCATACAACATAACAGCAGCACGATGTGCCTCATCACCAAGTACGTCCGGAGTAATACACCTGCAAGTGTTGGGTCCAAACAGAGCATGCGTCTGCATAAGCAAGGCGGCGGTGAGAGCAGAGTCAGCCGCATTGTTGTTTTGCGCAACACCTTTTATTCTTTCTGACAAAAGTCCAATACCTCCGGGGATCTCTAACAAACCACTACTCTTCAATAAAGCAGGGAACATATCAGAGATGGGAAGAAGATCCAGAGCCAGCTGAGAATCACTACGCACCGCTGAATTGCAATCTAAGACATAAATCTTAGCACTTGGGAAATCCACACATAACCCAATCTAGTGTTTTTTGTCAACATTGAGAGGGAGGTAGAATCGGCTTGATGCGTTCCTGAGCTGCAACTCTTAACAAGGCAGTCTACCAACCCCTTAGCGAAGACATATGATTCTTTAGACTTTGATCTCCTGAACCTATCATAGTTCCTCGCCAACAAGGAGACAAGCCTACTATCGAGGAACTCAGGTATCTTGCCACCTCTACTGCCAACTTGATTGTAGAACGTAGACCGAACCAGCCGCAATAGCAAACACCTGACACGCAAACGTAAAATGCGCAAATCATGAAGTGAATATTAAATACGGAGTAGTGAAGTATGCATTAGTTGGTTTATAAAAAATGGAATCCAATATGCAACTAAACACAATCTCGCACCTATCTACATTCAGGATTAAATTTTCAAATAAGATAAGATGCAACTACATTCCGATTAAAATTTCAATTTCCTATGTAAAATAAGCTTAGATGCGACTTCCTCCTTACCTTCCCGGGCAAAGGGCGAGTTTTTTCGGCAATATCGGTAATGTCTTTTCCAGTAACAGACAATCCCGACACATTTATCACACTGGCCATTGAGATATAGAACAAGTTAGTAATATAGCTAATAACCATCAAGAACACATTTGTTGTTTAATCAAATTTACAATGGTTTTTGGAGTATGATGGACAATTTAGCGAACTTCTCTTCAACTACATTGAAGTCATAATAGTTTCTCCCCTTCATTTTTGCTTCACGAGCACGATTCAGAATTGCAATTTCGCATTGATAGTCAGTGATCAATGGGGGGAGGGACCAGCCTTAGCCTCTTGCTCTTTCGACATGGCTGAGGATCATCAACTCTTTCTTCACATTGCCTGTCCCCAGTGTCCCCGAGCTCTGCATCTTGAACAGCTACTGGTGGACGTACATCTTGAGTAACACCCAAGTCAAATGAAGGAATACCCTAGCAGTGGTTTAAAGGACAGATTTAGTTTGGTGACAAAAATTTAATATACTGAAAGAGCAAGAGCAATGATAATAACTAAATACCTCGGTTTTGTTTCTGTCATTGGTCTTACTGGTTGCTGAATACGTAGCTCCACCATTATTTTCATTCCACATACCAGGAGATGCAATACCTTGCGGACGATAACTACGAGTTCTTCCATCAGAAAGCTGGGAAATGTAGACAGTAGAAGAAATATGGAGGAAAGTTAGACCCAAGAATCACATATATGAAACAAACGTACATAACATATAAAGATAAACCAATATATACCAAAATACTAGCGATACAGAACATGTGGTAAGATAAACCCACATATGAAACAAAAACCGGATATATACGTAGCATTTATGTCCTTTGACTTTCTAATTAATCCGGTTACTTGACAAACACTTGTTCATAAATTATAACTAACATATAACTCCACCATAATCTGTCCAACTTACATATGTAAACTATGTAAACTGAAACTAACTTACTTGCACACGGTCCACAGAATCAGGAGGCGTGGAATAATCACTTATATTTGCCATCACATTTTTTAGAATTTCGTCATTAGCATCGACCGGACCTGCAGTGATGTTAGCACCTGACGGAACCTTGCTTGTGGTAACCCGAGGAGGCGTCATCGCTTCTTTCTCCAGAACATGTTTAGAAAGAGCATTTTGCACCATACTCAGAATTTCCAATTTGAAACACTAGCCTCTTGCGATATAGCCTCGGTGGACAAAGCTTGAACCGATGCAATCGCCGATGCTACTTTCCCATCGACCTCTCTATCTCGGGTTTAAGAATACCACTTACAAGGGAGATAATCTTCGCCTCATCCAATGAAGTTACAGCTTTGCCCTTCACTGATGCCGTCTTCTTTCTCGCATGTATTCTTGGTTTCTCACGCATCCTTTCTACATCTAATTTTGTAGCACCTCCACGGAACATCTCCTTCATGAATACATGGTTCGCATTGATGAGTTTAACCAAAATTTCCACCTTCACGTCGAGCACTTCAATTGCCACATTAGTCATGACTCATCTATAGGACGGTCGGGATCTTGGGGGATTATGCTCCAAACTTGAACCTAATAATAGTATACAATAATGAACATCTCTTGTTTGTTAGACTAATCACCACACTAATAATAATAAAGATAACCAACTTCAAAATAATTGTAAAACTACATGAATTCATAGTTTCTGTAAGTAATTTGCCTTCTTGTCAACTTCTCGAGTGTGCCCAGGACTCAATGTCTTCTTCTTCGTCTTCTGAATCCTACAATCACTTTCTTCATCATCACTCTCCGATTCAGAGGATGAACATTGTAATAACCCTCACGAGCCAATAAATTTTTGGTCGAGAAAAATCTCGCTCGACCAGTTTTTAGTTGGTTCAACCATGATTAATAAAAATAAAAATCGACCCGGTAGATTAATTTCTCGACGGGACTGTTTTGTGGTCGAAAGACCTTCACTTGATAGTTTGGCCGAGTCTTAAATATTTTGGTCGAATTTTTATTAAGCTGGACGAGACTTTCCGGGAACAAGACGAGAGACAAAGACAAGGAATATTTGGTTGAAAATTATTTAAAATCATCAACCAACTGCCTAATTTATTTTGAACAGACTCATGTCTTCCACCAGCCTGCTTGTTCAGTATTCATTCACTTGACTTGCACCTGCCTGCTTACTTAGCTTCTTCAGTAAATGGCACATGACCACCACAAGCTGCATGTGTGCTTGCTTCCTCCTTTAATTATTTATGATTGGCTGGAAACTGCTTCATGGGAGGGAAAGGACAGTATGGTGTAGATGATGAAACAGGTTGCCAGCTGTCTGCTCTCAGCCAAGCTTGGTTATGAGCTAAACCCTCATATGAAGTAACCTCAGGTTGTATTTTACTCTCCTCCAGCTGCTTCCCACGTTCTGAAACCTACAGAAAAACCTAGAGAATTTCAGAGAGAAAGAGAGAAAGAAGAACAGAAAAATCAGTGAGAAAATTAGGAAAATAAATCAAGAAAAAATTCCTGTGATCTAATCTTGAACCCTAAATCAGTCTGTTACTTTGAGAAAGATCAGAAGTTCGGCTGCAAGCTTAACTTGGAGAAGAGGATCAGTTGAGGCCATCTAGTCCTTTAGTTTGTTTTGCTAAGGTGTGGAGCTTTTCTAATCCCATCCTATCCATTCAGTCTCTTGGTCCATTCAGCTTTGTTCAAGAGGAACTCAAGTATTGTCCAAGCCAGTTTCAAGACTATTCTTTAGGTGAGTCTAGACAGATGTTGAGATAGATCATGAATGAGTCCTTGATTAAGTTAGTAAAGTGTCTGAATATTTAAGAATGGTGTTGTGTTTACTCATGATAAACCCTTACACTTAAAGAATAATTTTAAAGTGAGGTTAATCCTAATTGTAGTACTTGTTCTCAAGTACTACTAATCTTAACTATGAAATAATCATGGTTTTGATTAAGGATTAATCTTGGTTTAATTAAAGATTAATCGTGGTTTAATTAAGGATTAATCTTGGTTTAATTAAGGATTAATCTTGGTTTAACTAAGGATTAATCTTGGTTTAATTAAGGATTAATCTTGGTTTAATTAAGGATTAATCTTGGTTTAACTAAGGATTAATCTTGGTTTAATTAAGGATTAATCTGTGATTAATTAAGGATTAATTATGATTTATTAAGGATTAATTATGGATTAATTTTGGAATAATTATGGAAGTAAAATCATGTGAAGTCTTGTTATATTCAATATCCCTAAAGCCCCCGCATCACCGTGACTTGGTCCTGCGAACGGAACAAGGTCATGAAGACACGATGATGGGGTAGCTCCCTGGAGACCGTGTACTGCATGATGATGCAGTGTCGGATTGTTCATACCGGACATTCGACAATGATGGTGATGCTAACTCACTAGTCTCGGTTAGCCTTAGTGGTTTCTCGGGCCTAGTATATATATTGTATTATATGAGTTTGGTAATGGGCGGGTGTTGAGGAAGTGATGTTTAAAATAAGAATTCACAATGATGATTGGTATACTAAAGTATAGTACTAGTACTTGCATGATCATGTATATGTATTTGATAATTGTTTGGTTTATTTTTGATTGTGTTGTGATTATAGATTCACTGAGTAAACTAGTTGCTCATGACTCATTCGTGTGTGCAGGTAACCCTTAGGCGGGAGACACTTTACTTTTTGGACAGAAGGAACGACCAACCAGTGGTAGTATTTTGTTGTCCTTGCAACGTACCTTTTGATATATATTTACTTAAAACGTTGTTAGGCAATAGGCCGTAGGATAAAACTATAACACTTTGTAAAATGTTTAAAGTAAATAAATAATGTATAAAAATATGTTTATAAATCATGAGTTCTCATATGATATTAGTCCTTGTCTGGGACAGACTAACTATCGAATATTGCTTTATCGGGTTGAAAAGCCTAGAGTAATATCTGATAGGAACATCTGTGTTCTTTGGTTGTTGGTCTAAGGTGATCGGATTTATATAAATCCGAAAACCTCGGGTCGACCATCAGGGAACATCGACCGTGTCATTTCTGGTTATCTACGATCGGGGGTGTCACAAAGGTGGTATCAGAGCATGGTTATACGATGCTAGAATGAGACTTGTTTCAAATAATTTTCGAGTCAAAAATGTGCTGCAAGGATAATTAGGATATGCTGGTTTGTTCCTTCTTTTAGAAATAGATAGACCTGGGTAGAAACTTACCATGATCTTTCGTTGCAGATGCCACCAAGACAGGCACATCGTGGTGGAGATTATTTACCGATACCTATTTCATCATCTTCAGACTCTTCGCCGCCATCTACTCCGGCACCACTTCCGACTCCTAGTTTTGAGGCTACACCGTCGGGCTCTAGCTTTGTGACTGACCCGTCTGAAGGGTCATGTGATCAGACACCGATGCACATGCCACTATCTCCGGACCCGTACTTTATGGACATCGAGGTGGATGTGGTACATGATAGTCCAGTGTACGGAGATCATCCCGCAGCTCCTGCATCTCCTGCCGCTCATATTTCACCAACCCCTACCGTACCTACTCCGGCAGCACAACCTGAACCAGCGCCAACTGATCCAGCTATAATAGCACTTCTAGAACTGATGGCTGAGATGGTGAATTTGCAACATCAAGCACTGAATGCACATCATGACGCACAGCGTGCTCAGCCAGCTCCAGTACCTACCACTCCTCATCCGTACTTCCTGAAGATAGTCATGATTATGAAGAACTTGGGGACGAAGCATTACAAGGGAGGCACTGATCCCTTTAAAGCTGATGTGTGGCTTCACAATGTCGAGCAGAACTTTGCTGCAACCCGTTGTCCAGAAGAATTTAAGAAGGACGTGGCTGTTTACTATCTAGAGAAGGACGCCACAAGTTGGTGGTTATGCGTAGAGAGGAACTTTGGAGACTTTGATCTGAGTTGGGCTGAGTTCCGTACAGCGTTCATTCGAAAGCATTTTCCACCGGAGGCCCGTAATCGATTGGAGATTAAATTCATAGAGTTAGTTCAGGGAGGATTATCTGTTACGAAGCATGAGGCAGAGTTCACCCGTCTCAGGAAGTATGTCCACTATGGTCGGGATGACGAGATGATGATTATCCGTAAGTTCCTTCCAGGAATTAACCCATATATCATGAGCAGACTTGAGGGAGTAGAGTTTCATAGGCTTGCTGATCTTGTTTAGCGTGCTGTGAACGTTGAGGAGGCCATTGCTGCTGAGAGAGCTTCTTCTAGCCATTCCGCACAACCTAGACGTCCATCTGTTCCGTTCCATCCTCAGCCGCATTCTGCTATGCAGCAAGGACGAGGAGGTAGAGTTTTTTCGTGGTGGTCATTCTGGAGGTTCTAGACCTAGAACCCCGACTTGTTTCACATGTGGCCAGCTGGGCCATGTTTGGCGAGATTGTCCGAACGTGGTACAGTTCCAATCGGCTGTACCATCTCACATTACTTGTTTCACGTGTAGAGAGCGAGGACATTACGCGACATCATGTCCACACACTCATCTTGCTCAGCCAGTTGTTTCGAGTGCTCAACCCGTTGTACCAGTTAACCCACCTTTACCCTTACCTCCTGCTAAGCGTCAAGCCACTGCTGGTAGGGCTTACGCTTTAGAACTACCAGGACCATCCGGACCACCTCAGGGTCCGATTTCAGGTTTGTTTTCCTATCCAATTGCGTGTTGCATAATTTTAAAATGATTGGTAAATTGGTGATATAAAAAAAATAGTATAAAAGTTGTTGAGTAAGTAATTGATGGTAAAGTCAATTATTTTCAACGACTTTGCTTGTGGGTGGAATATCCGCCCACATCCTTTCGATTCGAGAGCAACACATAGTTTTGTAGCTCCCGAAGTAGCATATAGATTCGATGGAGAATTCACTAAGGTGAATTTATCCGTTTCCGTTCTAACTCCCGGAGATCAAGTTCTTGAAACTGAAGGCTGCAATCTAAGAGTTCCAATCATTATCCAAGATATGGTTTTCCCGGCTCATTGTTAGTTCTCCCATTAGAGAGGTACGAGGTAATCTTAGGGATGGCTTGGCTGTCAAGTTACCGAGCTCACCTTGATTGTGGTTGAGGGAATATTATTTTCGAGAGAGATACCCAACCCCCTTTAGCTTACCACACCATAGTACCAAGTGTTGAAGTGTCATTAGTATCAGCATTGAGAATTGAAAACCTTTTGGAGAAGGATGAAGGAGTATACTTAGTGACCTTGGTTGCTGGACCAGTTGAAGACGAGAAAGAGCAGAACATGGAAGAAATACCAGTAGTCAGAGAATATGAGGACGTATTTAAGGCATTAGAGGGATTGCCGCCGTCTAGGAGTAACCCCTTTAGTATAACCTTAGAACCCGGATCTGCTGCAATAGCAAAGACACCATACCGAATTGTTGCTAGAGTTGGAGAAGTAGCCTATAGACTAGAACTTCCACCCGATATGCCTATGCATCCGGTATTTCATGTGTCGATACTGCATAAGAATATACCAAATCCGAATATGGTCGAGCTGCAGCTACCAGAGAACTTGCAACCTAACCTCACCTATCCTGAAGGTCCTTTGCGAATAGGCGAACATCGTATCAACAAATAGAAGAGGGAAATTTTGCAAGTTCAAGTATTTTGGGAAAAGTGACAGAGAGTTGTTATAACATGGAAGGATGAAGATAAGTTCCGAGCTGATTACCTATAACTCTTCTCAAATACCCCAGTCGTCCAGTAAAGGGTGTACACTTGTATTTTGAGAATTCGGGGACGAATTCTTTTAAGGGGGGTGATACCACTCAAATTACACTAAGGAGTGTTAGTCTCATCAAAAGAGGTTCAGATGTAGTACTAAGGGATCGAATCCACAAGGAGCTAGGGAACAATTCAATCTAGTGTTTATTAATTCTAAAGGTTGTAAATGTTTAAATGAAATAGCAATAGTAACAAGCGAGTAAATAATAAATGTAACTTGGTTGGAAATGATATTAGATGCAGGGCCACTATTCAGGTGTTGGAGATTATAATACCTATAGATGCCTAATTGTTGCATGCATGATATATTAGAGCTCATTCGCTTAACTCAGTGATCAGCTGTCGCATGTACCACTGGTTAACAGACTAGATCTCGTGTCTCACCGGTTAGTATGCAGACAACGAGAGAGTGTCGATCGATAGTCTATTAAGACGTCGACCGATACACCTTTGCCAACGTCGATCGATTGTCAGTTGAGGACATCGATCGACGTGTTCTAGCCAGGCATATGCGCGAGTATGAAATGCCCTACTAAGATTCTAAATTGGCGGTTAGCCCTCTCTAGCAATCCTAATATGATAGATAGATAGATGTCAGGATGGGATAACAAAGGTGCTTGAATATGCAATCCTATGATCAAGTTCTAGTTAGCAAGGCTAAAATAAGCAATGAATACAAATCTATCATGAATATCACAACAAGGCAGATCTATAGTTTGGGGCTAATCCCACAAACCTATCTGAACCCTGGATCTAACAGTTGAACTACTCAGACATGGCAAAGCAATTCATATCAACAGAGAAATAGAAACTCATAGAATAGATGAAAAGAAATAGAAACAAGGAGTTCCAATCACAAGTGATCTTCTCTCCCAAATGAAACTTGTAACAAAACTAGGTCTAGAAAAAGCTCTGTTCTTCTTTCTGTCGTCAAAACACTTAGGCAGTATATATTCTACTAGGTTAAAAACTCGTCAGGGCATATTGGTAATTTGGCTTGGCCTTGGTTTTTAAGTCTGCTGAATCCAAAATGTCGCGTCTGGTGTCTCGACATCGATCGATGGTACTTGTGTACATCGATCGATATTAATCTTCATATGTCGAGGCATTTCCTGATATCGATCGTCAGCACTGATGCGCATCGATCGATTATTCTTCCTCTCGTCGACCTCTAAGTGGTCAGCTCGGGTAAAATGTCCTTTAAGCTCCAAAATGCTCCAAAGTCATAGCTTTACTCCAAAATGCACCTGAACCTGAAAACATACCTAGAAGAGTAGAAAACATAGATATATATATAGTAAAATACTTATATACCATGGATAAAAACGGGTCAAATCCAAGGTATATCAACTCCCCCAGACTTACCATTTTGCTTGTCCTCAAGCAAAACATACAGGCAGTCTCTCTGAAAGAGGTTTGAAAAAATTTGGGGATTTAAGATTTTAAAACATAGAAATTTTTCCTCAATTTGCAACCACATTTAAAAAGTCCTAATCACAAAAGCACACTATGCAATATCCTTGCTTAGCAACCATTTCTAACATAACACAACTCATCAATTCACGTCTGACATCCCCTCTACTGATTTCATTTCTTAGCGTAAATATAAAGTGACTGCTTTACCTTGGCAATATCGATCACATGATGCAAGGATTTCAGACAGGTATCTGGAGCTGTAGGTAAAAGTTAGTTCTTAGTTTCTCTCTCTCTAAATTTCTCTCTTGAGTCAAAGTCTGCTTCCATTGTAGGACCAGTGACCAACATTGGACAAGCTTCCATGAATCAAAACTTAATGGTGGTTGCCACCAAATTTTGTTCACTTCTTTTTTACCTATATCCAAGAGTTCTTTGCGAAAGCGAGCCTTGAAGATTGCCGCCTCCAAGTCCCGTTTCGAACTCTTTTATTTGAGTCTTTATGAATCAAGCCTTAATGGTTTTAGCCACCAAGTCCTGTTCAGACTCGTCCTAATTAAACAATAGATCTTATTTATTTTTATTTATTTTTATTATTATATATATATATTTTTATAATACTCACTAACTAATCTAAGGTCGAAATTTAGAGAGAGAAAATGTGATAAATAATCTAAACCAGGCGTTACCTTCCAAACCTGTCTGAAGAATTCGATCCCATGTATACCAAGCCCCAAGACAAGCGGTTATGTGAGGTTTAGTGTTGGAAATCAGCTTTGGTTACTTCATACGGTTCAAGGTAAGTGTGTAGTTGATAGGTTGATCCGCTTTAGCATCTTTAGTGCTATCTGCAATCAGTAAATCTAAAATGGTGCTAAAGATTGGTTAGATATTCATGTTTAAATCAATATAAGATTATAGTCCCTATTTTCAATAGCTAAGCATAATTTATTTGAAATTCCTTTTTACATAAGAATAAAATAAATTATATCAGTAAATCTCCCCCCAGACTTAAATTACACTGTCCCATTGTAACTCAGCCGGAGTTATGATGAATAGTTTATGATGTACGAATTGTAACACGTAGGGAAGATACATCTGACCGGAGTAGATATCGATCGATGGGTAAGTGTTACATCGATCGTCTTGTGGTTGCCTATGTCGAACGATTTCGACGTCTCGTCGTCGGTCGATATTCAGGTCCTCCTACTTGGGTCTCCTAAATCTGAAAGAAATAAAACGAAAGAAGTTAAATGCTAGCTAATAAAACCAAACTAAAATACCTAATAGTGTGTTGCCTCCCACTCAGCGCTTGGTTATAGTCATTTAGCTTGACTGTGGTAGTGATTGGCTATTGGGTGGAGAAGCAGCTGCTTGTTGGAAAGCAAGCATCCACGTCTTCTCTGCGCATTCTGGACCAAGATGCAATGAAACTTCTTGTGGCCTCATCATTTCTTGTCCATTTGTCATCCATCTTCTCAAGTACTTTGGAGATGTTCTGTAGCCTTTCTTGAACGTTGTCAATGCTGACCTGGTGCCAGCCTATGTTGTCATAGGTGTATGCTGAAAGTTCTGTCAGTTCCTGTTGCATTGACTCTACCGTCTTGTGTATCAGCTGCTCACCGATTGGTGTAGACTCGGCGTCGATCGATGCGATTATGTGTTCGTTGGTCGATCTCGGCGAGTTGCCATCGATCGATTTCGCTAGTGTCCTGTCGATCGATGCTGATATCTGGTGTTGAACTGCGAGTTGCCTCTGAATGGCTTTGACTTCTTTCTGTAGCCATTCTGCGTGGTTGTCTAGTCCACTGATTTTGTTGTCGAATGGAAAGTAGATGTCATCGCAGCGTTTGTCAAGTCGTTCCTCCATGGTGTCTAGAGCAGTGTAGATCTTGGATGTGATCTTGTCAACCTCTGCTACTGTGTAAGGAAGTAACTCCACAAGTTTCTTGCCATCGATCCAAGGCCCTCGTAGCCTGTCGATCGATGCTGATTTTGCCTGCAAAAAACTAAGGATTAATCTTGGTTTAATTAAGGATTAAGCTTGGTTTAACTAAGGATTAATCTTGGTTTAATTAAAGATTAATCTGTGATTAATTAAGGATTAATCTGGGATTAATTAAGGATTAATTATGATTTATTAAGGATTAATTTTGGAATAATTATGGAAGTAAAATCATGTGAAGTCTTGTTATATTCACTATCCCTAAAGCCCCCGCATTACCGTGACTTGGTCCTGCGAATGGAACAAAGTCATGAAGACACGATGATGGGGTAGCTCCCTGGAGACAGTGTACTGCATGACGATGCAGTGTCGGATTGTTCATACCGGACATTCGACAATGATGGTGATGCTAACTCACTATTCTCGGTTAGCCTTAGTGGTTTCTCGGGCCTAGTATATATATTGTATTATATGAGTTTGGTAACGGGCGGGTGTTGAGGAAGTGATGTTTAAAATAAGAATTCACAATGATGATTGGTATACTAAAGTATAGTACTAGTACTTGCATGATCATGTATATGTATTTGATAATTGTTTTGTTTATTATTGATTGTGTTGTGATTATAGATTCACTGAGTAAACTAGTTGCTCATGACTCATTCGTGTGTGCAGGTAACCCTTAGGCGGGAGACACTTTACTTTCTGGACAGAAGGAACGGCCAACCAGCGGTAGTATTTTGTTGTCCTTGCAACGTACCTTTTGATATATATTTACTTAAAACGTTGTTAGGCAATAGGCCGTAGGATAAAACTATAACACTTTGTAAAATGTTTAAAGTAAATAAATAATGTATAAAAATATGTTTATAAATCACGAGTTCTCATATGATATTAGTCCTTGTCCGGGACAAACTAACTATCGAATATTGCTTTATCGGGTTTAAAAGCCTAGAGTAATATCCGATAGGAGCGTCTGTGTTCTTTGGTTGTTGGTCTAAGGCGATCGGATTTATTTCGAGAACCTCGGGTCGACCATCAGGGAACATCGACCGTGTCATTTCCGGTTATCTACGATCGGGGGTGTCACAAACATACTTCTTGAACCACTTCAGTCAATGCGAGAACATCTTCAACAATGACAAGCTGAAGAGCTAGTACAAAACTTTTCAGTGCGATTGTATTTTGAGAAAGAGATATCTCATCTCTTTTTTTGATACTAGTCATCAGCATGTCGAACGCGACACAACCCAATGGATACGCAAGAAACTCATCAATATCAACCAAAAGCTCCGCATAATGATTTTTCATCTTCATCTTGAGGTTAGTGGAAGGTAACACAGACGAAATAAGGGCCAGGCATGCAACTTTGATCCGAAGCTCTTTATCGGCAACAGATTTTTTTGGAGCATTTTCAATGCTCTTGAAATGCTCATATCTTCTACAGCACCAAACAACTCAGGCCAATACGGTTTATCTTTAATTGCTCTCTTCTTCTTCGCCTTCGGTTTCTCCAGAATTTCTACCACAGGGTAAACCGGTTATAATGGCAAATTCACGAAGTGAAAACCGTATCGGCTTCCCCGCAAACCGGAACCACGCCTCATGTTTCTTTTCCACTCTTGAAAGAAGAAATCAAGCAAATCTCCCATAAAATGCAGGTTTCTCAGCAATTTCAACAAGCTTCCCAAAAGACGATGCCCACAAATAACGGATCTCGTCTTCATGTAGGGAATTCAAAACTGTATTTATCGCCCGCGAAGATTGATAGGTTAGATCTCTAACTCCAACTGGTTCTTCCCTATCGGCGAACATCATTTGGGGCAGATCTTCAGAGATTTCTTCACATGCAGTACCCGAAACTTCACCGGCTCGAGACTCCATTTGGGATTTCGAAGAGATTTTTACTTCGATCTGAAAAGAGAGAATGATAGGAAGATTAAAGATCGAGTGAGAGAAAGAAAAACTGTAAACAGGTCACTCAATGGTTTCTTTCATTAGTACTTGAGAACAAGTACTAAGGTTCGGAATAAACCTCTACGAACATTCATAAATATTTATTAAGTATTTACACTAAGTAAACACCTCACCAATTCAATATTTGATCAAGAGACAAAGCCTATCAATCATCTACATTCAGTATTGATCAACCATCTATCTAGACTCACCTTTAATCCATGAGATTGCCTAAGGAAAGCTAGACTCGAGCTCAAGCTAAACGTTCATCACTTGCTGATAACTCCCCAAAATAGAATGAGGACAAGGCATGATCCGGCTGGTAATTTCAATCTCTTCGACCAACTGAACCAAAAGCATAACAGTTGGATATAAGGTTCATCAATCCAGTTCAAGAAGAAATCAGTATGGTTAGACTCAGCTAAGATCAGTTGGGTTCGATTATGACCAGCTCCTACCAGTTTGGTTGAGGACAAAATTACTTCAGTTTGGATTAAATCCAATCAGCTCATATCAGCTGATTTAATCCAAAAATAAATAAAACTGAACCACACAAAGGTGTAGACAACTGATCCAGGACAAGAAGCTTAGCAAATCAGTCCACTGATTCAAAGCAAAACTGTTCTGAACTAGAAGCTAAAGCTTACCGGTTTTCTCAAGGTTTAAATGAACTTTGTTGCTATAAGCTTCAAGCTGAACACACGTCTAACCTGATCAGAACAAGACATCCATGATAGGTTCAAGATCAGAAACAGAACAACTCGTTTTGGTTACCTAACAAGAACTGAAGCTCAAGCAAAACTGATCTCGATATTACCGATAAAATCAACGGCTGAAGAACTTGGGTGATTCTAAACTGTTGGACGCCAAACCTTCACCTCTTTGCCACACCAGAACACACTGATAAAAGTCATAAGAGGGTGAGAAAGTGTCGTGCAAGCTCACTTCTCTTCTCTGAATTTTTTCTGATTTGTTTCATTGATTTTCCTCACAGATTTTTCTCTCTTTCTTTCTTTCTTTCTCTCTTTCTCTATGAATTTTTCTTTCTTTTTTCTGAGATAAATGAGCTCGACCAGGAAAGAGGACAAGGTGATATATGACAGGGGAAACAGCAGGAGAAGAGTCAGCAAGAAAGGACAAAAGTTTCAGATCAGTATGAGACATGTGGTGAGCTGAATCACACTTTCCTTCCCATGAAGTAATGTCATTTCCTTTCCATGAAGAAAATTCAAGCAGGTGTGCAACTCACATGACTTTAATGTAGTAAGCAAGAAGGAAGGTGCAAGTGACATGTTCAGGTCAGGAAGGAAGCAAGCAGCCAGGCAGCACATGACATGCACATGACTCGCAAGCAGCTGAAAGTATTCAAGACCAGTTTTCGATAAAATGTTTCCCGTCCATCGGTTCTCGTCCAGCTTAGATAAAACTCGACCATAATAATTAACACTTGGTCAGAACTATTAAGAGTAGGTATTTTGGCCTCGGGACAGTCCCATCAAGAATAATTCATCGGTCGATTTTTATTTTAATTTTGGTCGAACCAACTCCAAACTGGTCGAGCGGGATTTTTCTAGACCAAAATTATATCTGCTTGTGAGGGTTATTACAACCGCTGATACCTTATGTGGGTCTACGCGAAGACCTGCCGCCGATACCACATATCCCAAAATCAAGACCTTGGATACCCCAAATTCGCACTTCTGCCGCGCAACATAAATCTTTTCTCGACGAAGCGCTAGTAACACGTCTTGGAGATGGCAAAGGTGATCATCCAAAGTGGAGCTGAAGATGAGAATGTCGTCGAAATAGACGACAACAAATCTACCGATAAATGGACGCAAAGCTTGATTCATGATACTCATGAATGTGCTAGGTGCATTAGATAAACCAAATGGCATGACTAGCCATTTGAAAAGACCTTCTCGCATTGTAAACTCTGTCTTCCATTCATCTCCAGGTCGAATCCGAATCTGATGATATCCACTCTTGAGATCTAGTTTGGTAAAGATTGTTGCTTTTCCGATTTGGTCCAAAATATCGTCTAGGCGTGGAATTGGGAACCTGTAACGGGTTGTGATCTTGTTGATTGCCCGACTGTCCACGCACATACGCCATGACTTGTACTTCTTTGGGATGAGGAGTTCTGGTACGGAACAAGGGCTAAGGCCCTCGCGAACGTACCCTTTGTGTAATAGGTCCTCTACTTGGCGTCGCAGTTCTTCATGCTCCGCGGGGCTCATTCGATAGTGAGCTCGATTGGGCAAGGTGGCGTTACGGACGAGGTCAATATGGTGCTGGATGTCTCGTAGTGGCGGAAAACCGCTGTTAGGGTCAAAAATGATCATAACAGAATTAACACCCGAAAACCCTCGAAAATCGTATTTCCGAAAAGATAGTTAAATGAAAATATGATTTTCGTAAAAAATAACCAATACGAAGTTTTTACGAAAAAGTATCCTTGAAAGCTCAAAATGGACAACTCAAGCTCGATCATTGCGAAATTACCGCACATGCACGCTATCCGGTCGCTACGTAGCAACCAAGACCGAGCTCGAGCCAAAGCTCGGTCGCTACGTAGCGACTGAGCATCCGTTCTGCTCGGTCGCTACATAACGACCGAGCTCGAGCCAAATCTCGGTCGCTACGTAGCGACCGAGCTCGGGCCAAAGCTCGATCGCTACGTAACGACCGAGCGTCCGTCCCGCTCGGTCGCTACATAGTGACCGATCTCCCGTTCTGCTCGGTCGCTACGTAGCGACCGAGCTCGAGCCAAAGCTCGGTCGCTACGTAGCAACCGAGCGTCCGTCCCGCTCGATTGCTACGTAGCGACTGAGCTCGAGCCAAAGCTCGGTCGCTACGTAGCGACCGAGCGTGCGTTCCGCTCGATCGCTACGAGGCGACCGAGCTCTTCCAAAACGTCGAGACGACACTAGTCCATGCATCCTAGTCAAATATTCAATGCTATCTCCCGAAGACCGTAGCGAGCTCAGTCTATGTTTTCCGCTATTCTAAATCATGGATCAAACATTGCGGATTAATACCGCGGAAAGTTTGTTCTTTATCGAAAGAAATCGTAATAAACGTGTCGAGTCGTAAGACAGCCCACAGGGACCTAAGGCACGACTCGAGGCCCAACTTGCGATTTCTTAACCAAAGCCCGTAAACCGAAGGACGGTTTACGCTTGGTCTACAAGGAAAGATAAATGTCAAGTTTCCGCGGACAAATACGGAAGTTTGAAGATAATTGCGAAGATGGGGGAAAATGGAATATCTCCATTTTATGCTATGACGGCTTAAGGGCAGAAGAGTAAAAGCGTAAACCGACCTTGGAGCTAGTATATAAGGAGTCCTAGGCGAGGAGCGTGAAGGGAGACCTCTTTCAGAGCAAACTTAGCACTTAGAGCATTTAGGCAATTTTCCGTTTTTGTTATTTCGAGCTGCGACTCAATTAGGTTTAGCCGTATCTCGCCGACAGCTCCCGATCCCAGGCTTATACCTTGTTGTAAACGCTCATACGCAAATTCAGAATAAGATATTCTTTGCTCTCTTTTCGATTTCATATACCTTATAGTTGTTATTCTCGTGTTCTGATTGTTTGACGTGTGGTATTAGCAGATATCCGGATCCTTTGGGAAATTAGGGTTTTCCTAGTTTCCTTATTTAAACGGAAATCGACAGTGCGAATTTCGGTTCCCACAGTTTGGCGCTAAAAGGAGGGGGATACAGATCAATCTAACTCGCAAAAGCCACATCACGCTCAATCAGACATGTCAACTAACGACGCGGATAACGTGCAGACTCCTCTTAACGGAAGCAGCGGCACCGATCTCCACACTCCAGCAGCGGACGTATCCGCGGCCAACGCACCAGCCAACGCCGCGGCGCTCGAGGAGTTTAAAAAGATGTTCGCCACCTATGAGAAAAGGTCGGAAGAACAGGATAAGCTCATGAGTACCTTGACCAAACAGGTTCAAACCTTAACGGCAAGGACTCGAGCAATCCGTCCCCGCGGAACCACCAAAATCCGCGGAAAGAGACTCGACTTCGCTACCTCACTCGATAGATCTGGAATTTCGCGGGAACGACCTTCGGGAAAAAACCCTAGCGAGAAATCGTCCGTCGAAAAGGGGAACCCCAAAAGTCCTCCGCCTCCCGCAAAGGATTCGGAGAACAATGAAGCTGAACGCATTGACCTGGATCCTAGCGATGTCTCCAACGACACCGATGAGGACGTTGACATACATCCAAGAAGGACCAGAAGTCGATCTGCTCGGGAAAGCTCTCCGTTCGACAAACCAATGACAGAAGAGGAGGAAACCCTATACTGGAACGAACAGGAAGAGCTAGCTGAAAAGCAAACCGAGCTCACTCGCAGCAAACGCCGACAAGCTCAGAAAGCTGCTGGCGAGACGTCGGATATCCTCGATCTTCGCGATTACATCACCAAAACTGCGGCTGAAGTAAGAGCCGTGAAATCACAAATCCATCATGCTACTAGCGATGCCCCCGAAATCGATAGACTGCTAGAAGGAGCTTGGAAGACACCCTTTACCAGTCGCATTTCGGACATGAGGGTATCCGATCCGGGAAAAATCAAAGTACCGAAGTACGATGGTACGACCGATCCAAAAGCACACCTTCAGGCTTTCCACATCGCGATGGGAAGAGCGAGACTGAAGGACGGCGAAAAAGATGCCGGCTACTGCCGCCTGTTCGTCGAAAATCTGGAAGGAGCGGCGCTCGAATGGTTCGAACGCCTTCATTGCAACACTATTGGGAGTTTCTGACAGCTCGCATCGGAATTTCTCAAACAATACTCTGTGTTCATAGACAGAGAAACTTCCGATGTCGATCTCTGGAGTCTCTCCCAGAGGGAAGACGAACCCCTCCGCGAGTTTATCAGCCGGTTCAAGCTGATAATGTCCAGGATCAGCGGGATAAACGACAAAGTGGCCATTGACGCGCTGAGAAAGACGCTCTGGTACAATTATACAATAGCTAATTTTGGTAACTCCACGCGAAGAGAAGATTTTTTTTAATGAAGGTCAGAAGATAATAATAATGGTGGGAAGGGAACAATATTCTGTGATCTGATATTAGTAGAAAACGAAAGAAACGGTTATGTTTTTAAAGCTTTTTTTTAAAGAATCCAACACTCAAGAAAGCTGCCCACTGTCTTAGATCGTTAACCATCACAGAAGCTTTTAAGATCACCGGGAGAGTAAGGCAATTGGCATCACGTCCATGCTTCTTATCCTCTTGAACAAGAACAAAATTTCATTAGACGTATGGCATGAACCCATTAAACATACCATTTCAAACCGAAACACTTGGTTAAGGGATTTTGTCAACCAATTTGGTATGCGTAATCGATTACCGTGTTCGAACAACAAGTGGCGATTCTCGGACCAACATGATCATTGTGTTCAGACCCATGAGTTAAAGTTTTTTATGGGTCTTATATGAGTCTGAGAAACAGATGAGCTTCTCTTCCAAAAGCCTCTTTGGTGATTTAGAAGCTAAAACCGCTGGCACTTGGAGTTTGTGATAGTTAAAAAGTAGCGACAGTGACACCACAATGACAATCAGAGAACATAAATATACAAATAAGATACAACTTGAATACAAAAGACAGCACCCTCTCAGAGACTTAACCCAAAATTTCGTTTTAATCAATAGTTTAATTACAATCTAACAAAAAAAATCCATCAATGTAAAATTATTTTAGCATACAATATATGATATCATCTAAAATACATACACTTCAAAAGAGAATAAAAACGATTTTTAGAGATATTGCGTCTACACATTTTATCAAATGCAAATAAAAAGCGTAAAGCTTATGAAATAATTCTACCATTTTGAGCTTCGTGATAAAAAGCGTAAAGCTTATGAATTTTAGTAAATCCACCATTTTGAGCTTCTTATGAATTTTAGTAAATCCACACTTTTTACCGAGAAGAAGAATTAAATCTCTATATTCTCTACCTTCTTCGCCAAATCAATAACGGAAACTCACCTGTCACTGCAAACAAAATAAGAAGGCTGAACACGATACAGCGTGATAAAATAAGTTTCAGTGTTTTTAGGAATTGTGAGGATGAAAGTTCAGGGGATGAAGACTGACCTTTTATAGGTGGATATACACCGTCTCGAAGAGAAATACGGAGAATTTAATGATAAAATTGTGCTTGTTGTGGGTTGAAGGAGTAAAGATAGTTCTTAATGGAGATGAATTGATGAATCCGGTAACGTTTGGACGAGAAGAATATCAGACGAACCGACACGAACGGCTCAACCCAGATGTTACTCACGAAGAAGAATCATTCCACACAACCTCCTAAAACTCCATTAATGGCGATGGATTCGTCTGATGATAAACCCTAGATTGACGAATTAAGATAGAAGAAGACGTTGAACGAACATCTTGAAGAATATGATGATTTCCTTTCAATTGGGTTGGCCTTTTTTCACAAATAAAAATATCTACAGAGCAATCCCAAATAATATAAATGAGAAAGCCCGTACACAATGAAAACAAAACAAAGCCCATCAAACTGGTTTTAGTGAAGCGATGTGTTTTGTCTAACCGGGACACGTGTCGCTTCGACAGAAGCCGACTTAGTGACCTGGAATCCTAGGTGGTACATCCAGGAGAGAGACCAACATATTTATATATATATATATAGATATTTTCTTATTTAAATTTTCAAGTTTATTTATTTAACCTTTTTGTAAAACTAAATGTAAAAAATGTAATATTATATATACTTTTATATTGTATATTTTTGAATTTATTTATTTAAATATTTATATGAAATGATAATATTACATTAAGGACAGTTACTAAAAAAATGTCACGTGACTTCTTATGGGAGAATGATTTTTTGCTTATGTTGACGCTTTGTGGAGCTTCAAAAGGTCTATTTTATTAGTATAGATTTTTTCTTGTTTGAGGGGAAAATGAGTTTTTATTTTTTTTTCTTAATAAAAATGCAAATTAGAGGAAAGTATAGGAAACAAAATTTATATTTAAATTTTTTGATGGGATATTTTGAAAGTCTCAGAGATAAAGAATGTTCCCTTCCTCTTTTTTTTTCTTTTTCTTTCTATTACTTTGGGAAACTTTATGTGATTCTCAGTCATTTTGAATGTTTTTTTGCCACAAAAAAAATGAATGTACTTTGGTGTTTTTCAGTTTGGAAGATGAATAATAATTTTTTTTTTAATTATACATTTGGCAAAAAATAATTCTAGGAATCAGGATATATCCAAATATTTCTATATCAGGAATTGATTGTACTATTGGAATATCTATCTACAGTGGAAGCTCCCTTGGTCCAAATGTTTGATTAAAGGTTCATTAATGCTTCAACACCAGGAGATCTGGAGTTCAAACCCCAGAAAATGCAAATTATGCAGATTATAGAGAAAAAATGTTACAAGAGGTCTTCAGCATGGTGTAGGACGTATCATCGAATATGGATCTCATAGGGCGGCTCGGAGTGATGCAGTCTGACATGGATATGATGATAGAATTGTCGGCTGTAAAATCGTCTATGTAATATTTCTCATCGTTGTAATAGCATAATTAATCAGGCGTTAAAAAAAATATCTATCTACAACTGTATTTTTGCATGAGATTTCAATCATAATTGCTATTTTTACTTTATACATAATGCCCAATTAATACATTATTTTTAAGAAAAGAAAAAGTTTCATAATTTTATTTATTTACAAACTGATCTACTTCGATGGTTTACTCCAAAAAACCATATATAGACTTTGACTTCTATTTTAAAAATTAAGGTGAATTTCAGAATAATGTTGGAAATGAATAAATTCCATTGGAATGAACGCAAAATTCTAAGGCGGATTGTTTAGCATACAGTGTAAGGATGCAATTGTCTTTCATCATTCACCTGGATGTGGAGTTCCCGGTAGAATCAGTAGGATTATATTTATGTTGATGAAAAAAAAAATTCCGTTGGATGATTCTTGATTATAGTCTATAATAATAGTATTGTTGCTAAATGCTAATCATTGAAGTAATAGCGCGTTAAACCATAAAGAGAATTTTTATGGTATGGTGTCTACTCTACGATGATCTAGAGCTCTGCTGAACTGTTGGTGGGACATACCGTACTTTGGTAGACCGTAGATGTCATCTATGAACTGTATTTTAATCAGACAGAGAACATATGCATGAAAGTTAGAACACTATGCAAACAACTAGAGCGTTTTTTTTTAGCGTCTTTTACAATTTAATAATAAGTAGATTTATTATCAAATTTTAATAAGGGAAGAAATAAAAATCCATTCACCGTATGAAATTGTGTTCCTACGTCCTCGTTCTGTATAAAAAATTGATCAGGTTAGTATCAGAGCAAAAGATCCATCCATACCCCACACATGACCACCATCATACCTTGCGCCAAGAAAGAAATGCAAGCTGAAATCCAGCAACGAACTATAGAAGAGATGCATACACAAATTCCTCAACTTACTCAAGCTATGCAAGGTATGATCTTCCAAAGAAACGATGCGCTTGCTGAGGAACACGATGAAGAGCAGTCCGACCATGACGACGATGCTAACCCGTTTGATGTTCTCAGAGGAAATCAAAACGTAGCTCAACCCGTACAACTCAATGAATGATGAAATCAGAGTTTCAAGTTCGAGATTCCGAAATTTCATGGAACCAAGTAGCTGAAGAACCCCTCGACTGGATAGCTACGGTTGATGAGATACTAGAATTCAATCAAGTCCCGCTGGAGCGTTGTGTCCCCGTACTTTCAATGCGATTTCGAAGCAGAGCAACTGCATGGTAGACTCAGCTTAAAACGTCCAGATAGAGTTAAGAAAGGATTGAACGATTGAAAGTGGATCAGAAACGGAGATTTGCATTAATCAATAGGCAACGACGACGGAGAAGTGGAAGAAGAGAAACATAAAGTAAAAAAAAAAAAATTCTGATTGGAGGATTATTTATGCTGACGTGGACATGCTAGAATTGGAGATTATCTCCCTTTTAGTATTGTATAGATTGCTCTATGAATAATGAAAACGCACTTCAAAATTGTTACGTTTGTCGAAAGTAAGGCTCCGAATGGTAACTGCGGTTTGAGCGGTGCGGGACAAGCGGTTTAACTGCAGTGCGCTTTTAACAGTTATAAAAATGTATAAATATATGGTATTGTTACTGTTAACTGCGGTGCGGAGCGGGGCGGTTCGTAACATTCGAAACCTAAATATACACCCAGATATAAGAAAAATCTCAAACTTGTAAAACAATATACTAAAGATGATTTACCGAAATTAATAAAAGAAAATACATATTGATTTCATTTAAACCTTACTAGGTGGTTGCCCGCGAATTCGCAGGTATAAATAATTTTTAAAGTTTGATACATATAATATTAATTATGTTTTTGACACACTATAATATATTTTTACTTTTCAAATTTGAATATGAATTTTATTTGATATATATTCTCTAAATAAACAGATTTATATCTTTTGGTATTTTACTTTAAAAATATATAAATACGACTTTTGTAATATTTTATTAGATTTTTTTATCAACAACTATAGTAAAATGGTTATTGTATACTGCAATTTAATTTATCTATAGTCTTATTATATATTATGTACTCTGATTTCCAAATGTAATTAATTTAATATTAACTTAATTTTATTCATCCCAATAATATTTGCTAAAAATAATATATACGATAACATAAATAATATTTTCTAAAATGATATGTAGACGACAATAATTTCTGAGATCACAAAATAATTTGATTGGCTAATATGGCTAGAAATAATTCACCATGTTGATTATTTAGTGTTAAATATGCAAGAATTGGATACAAATAACCAAAACGTTTTGGTTAGTGGAAAGTTCAGAGAAATTATAAACAATAGTCAATGAAATAATTTAGATAAATTAAAACAGTTAGATGTGTATGAAATAATTACTAAATTTGCAGCAAATAGTGATTTTGCAGTAAATAAACATTATATTTACAACCTCAAATCTCTTAAACAATCTTTATTAAAAGGTATGAAATAATTTAGCAGCTTTCGCAGTAAATAGTAATTTTAAACATTTTTTTATAGAGAAAGAGCTTTTTGATTTTTATAGATTTGTTGATGGGAAAGGTTAAATATATGTTTCTAATGTTACTTTTACGTTTTACTTTATATTATAGTATATGTATATTGTTATCTATATAATATATATGTAATAATAATTACTAACCACTAAATTTTCTTTTGTTTTTATTATCTACAAGATATGAGCCCGTTGCGTTGCAACGGGTTTTGTTTGATGTTTTAATTTAATAAAAACTATAAAATAATAAATTATTTTATTATAATTTTATGATTTTGTTTTTTTTTGCATAAGAAATTCAATGAAAAGTAAAAAGAAATGAAAGTAAATTACAAAAATAAAGTCAATGACAACATTATATATATATTCTTATGTACTAATTTAATATTTTATTAAATAAGTTTATAAAAAATTTTACTTTGTTAGGACTTTTTTTAAAAAGGAAAACATTCTATTTAATATATCTCCTTCATATTTACAATTAAAAAAAATAAAAAATAATATTAAATACTCTTTTAAAATTTTTTTTAAGATTTTAGAAAAGAAAATTACTGTCATATAACCTATTGCAGTTATCTTCTCTTTAGCATTTCAGAAAAATGTAAATTTCTATCAAATAATTATTATTATTTATTAATAAATAATTTTAAATTTACTATTTTTACAATTCGTATCAATACTAATTTTACACTTCCACTACAAGAAAACGTTTCAGTAACAACAAAGATTTACTACGAAAATACTTCCTCGTAAATTTGCAAGGTGTTTACAACGCAATTACGACGAGACCAAAATTCGTCGTAAACTCCATGGAACTTTACGACGAAACTGTTTCGTCGTAAAGTCCATGTAAGTTTATGACGAAAGTACGTGGAAAGCGAAAATAGTCGTAAACGTTACATCGACATTACAACGAATCATGTTACCGTTATATTTAGGTGAAAATGTGTATTCAGTGTGCTTTAACTTACCTAAATTCGTTGTAAATATGATATTAAAACCATGTAAACTCCATGTAAAACATTCCTTGTAAAATCGTTGTTATATTTCAACTACCCAACTCAAAAATTTCTCTATATATATATATGTCATTTCTCACAACTCTCTTCCTCACAACACACAAACAGAAAAAAAAAATCAGCAAAAAAAAAATTTCAAAAAAAAAATCTAAGAAAAAAATGGCCGGTGGCGGTAGTATGTACGAGTTACGGAGTTGGATGTATGCGCACAAAAATTCCGACGGGAGGGTGACGAACGCATTTCTGAATGGGCTAGAGACATTCATGCACCAGGCGGGCTGTACACCGATCACGCAGGAAAGCGGTAAGATGTTCTGCCCCTGTCGAAAATGCAAGAATTCAAAATTTGCACGTAGTGAAACTGTATGGAATCATTTAGTAAACAGATGATTTACACCACAGTACTACATTTGGTATCAACATGGAGAGGGTTATGGGGGAAATGAAGCTAGTGGTAGTAATAATAATTTTGAGGATGCTCATCATAATGAAGAACCGAATCATGTGCATAATAAATATAATTATCATCAAGAGGAGCAAATGGTAGATCATGATAGGGTTCAAGATATGATTAGTGATGCATTTTTAGAAACAACTACAACGATAGCTGGTGGAACTGGAAATGTAGAAGAACCTAATTTGGATGCAAAAAGATTTTATGAAATGCTAGATGCTGCAAATCAACCAATCTACACTGGTTGTAGAGAAGGTCTCTCTAAATTGTTTCTAGCAGCTAGGATTAGGGATGTTAATACGGGCTACCCGTACCCTTTTAGGCCCAGCCCGTTTAGACCATACCCGTTTAAAACCCGTTAACTGCATGCCCTTTTAACCGCAAACCCGTTAGAGCCCGTTTAGTTATGAGCCCCTTTGAATTGGAGATACCCGTGAGCCCGTTTGTGTTTTTCTTTTCTAAATACAGTTTATTTATTTTTTTAAATAGATTTGTTATTGTTTCTCTCTTTTGCTATGTTAATCCTAAGAAACTTATGATTAAGGATGTTATTTTACAATGAATCCATAATGCTTACCTTTATCAGTTTTAATATTTATTAAACTTCTACATATGTGTTTGTAACTTGTAAGTTTAACGAATCTGAAATCTGAAGTAAAGCAAACAATTTTTGGAGCTTTACAATAACATATAATGAATCTGTTTTAAAACTGTTTTTGAAGGTGAAAGACAACAAAACCGACAATATCTGTTCTAGAGCAAACCAACAAAACAGTTTTGCCACCAAACTTGTGTCTGAAATAAATAAAAAACTGCAAACCATAGAGAAACAACTATGGATAAACAAGATAGAAACCAACTTCATCCTCCTCTCTTAGTCTCAAACCAACAACGAGTTCTCCATCTACTTGGAGAATTGCTCTGCAAAGAAATGACATTATTTATCAGCATTACGTAAGGAGTTTACAATGGAGCATTACACCAAAGTGGTGAATAACTCTCGGCCAAAGACAAAAAAATATCAGAATTGTACCATTCTCTATCTGACTAAACCAATGCCTAACAAGACATAACAGTTTACAGTCAAGGCCACAAACACACCTAACAAGACATAAAAGACATAACAGTTTACAGTCAAGGCCACAAACACATGACCTAACAAGACATAAAAGACATAACAGTTTACAGTCAAGGCCACAAACACACCTAACAAGACATAAAAGACATAACAGTTTACAGTCAAGGCCACAAACACATGACCTAGCAAGACATAAAAGTATCAGAATTGGACCATTCTGTATCAAAGAACCGAGTAAGTAACAGTCAAGGACTCAAGGTTACCTCTTCACTGTCTCATTGCATGTTGAATCTCCTGACCTTGAACTTTCTACTCTTGAGCTGCTCACTGTTTTTCTGACATCTTCAGTGACAATCTCATCAGTATCTTGGATGGTACCTACAATTTAAAATGCAAGTTAATCCAAGAATCATTTAACTATAAATCTGTTTGTGTAAAATTTTAAAACTACCTTCAAATTCTGTAAATCCTCTAAGCCAATTGCGAGCACAAAGCAAAGCTCGAACATTTTTTGGAAGAAGCCGGTTTCGGTATGGCGTCAAAATTCTACATCCAATACTAAAGGCCGACTCAGAGGCAACCGTAGTAAGAGGGATGGTAAGCAAATCCCTCGCCATATCAGCTAAATCACTCAGCCTATGATGATTCTCTTTCCAATAACCTAAGACATCCAAGTTTGGATAATTTTTTCTGTTTACTCTTGGCTCCTCTAAATAAATATCTAAATGTGTCTTTGGGTTGTCCACACCAGCTGCAATGCTTCTTTCTAACTCAAAAAGATCCTATACAATGAAGCTTCATATCAATAACTCAAAAAGATCCTATACAATGAAGATGCAAAGTCTGAAACATTTACTTACATTGTCAAATTCTTCTTCAAGTGGTGATTCATTGACTATCTCATATGGAGTTTGTGAAGCTGAAGGACCTGATGAGCTTGCCCACTCTCAAGCTTGATAGTCTTTGTAGAGCTTCTCCAAGTTTTCCCTAAGTACTGCGATCTTTAAGGCATAAGTAGTAGGATCCACAGTTTCATAAGCTTTTTCAAGAATCTCAACTTTCAATCTCGGATCTAACACAACTCCCATAGCGAGAATCATATTATAGTCCTCCCAGTACTTATCAAACTTAACTTGCATTGGCTGAATCATTTCTCTTATCCCATCATCATCACAGTGAGCATATTTCTTCAACAATCTTTGTATCCTTCACACCTCTGTGAAATAAACATTTGATGTAGGATACTTAGAACCAGAAAAATATGTAGTAATGACACTAAAAGGCTTCAACAGCTCGCATATCTTAACCCCTCGGTTCCAGTCAGCCTCCGAAGGCAACGACTTGTAATGTGTATCAAAAGATGTCATGCTTTCAAAAGCTGCTCTGAACTTCAATGCTCGGACTAGCATCTGGTATGTAGAGTTCCATCTAGTCGGAACATCAAGAGATAGACCTGCTCCGTCTATGTTCTCAACTCTCTCAACACAAGCTGCAAAAGACTGTATTCTTTGTTGAGATGCTTTTACATATCTGACACTTTCCCTAATGTCATGCAAGAGATCTTATGCTAACTCTAAACCGTCTTTTATGGGAACCGAAATTCGCACTGTCGATTTCCGTTTAAATAAGGAAACTAGGAAAACCCTAATTTCCCAGAGGTCCCGGATCTCTGCGAGTGCCAACGACAAGTGACCAAATATATGCGGAAATTATGAAAAGATAACAAATGAGTTTAGAGAAAACAGTTGATCTTATTTCGAGTCCGCGTAAGAGCGTTGCGATCATTACAAGAGATCATGAAAGCTTTGGCCGCAAAGGCTGTCAGCGAGTTACTTAGTTCTAGCGACCTAATAGCTCAAACCTAGTTGAGTCGCAGCTCGATAACGAAAGACGAAATAGATAAAGAAAAGGTTTTTGATTGATTTCGGACTGAACCTTGTTAAAGGCTGCCTACATACCCCTTTCGAGGATCAAGCCGAACGTAGTTCAATTGATAGAGCTGGACAAGAGATCGAACTGCCTGGGCGAGTTCGTCTAGTAATTGAGTGCCAGTCATAGAAACCAAACTTGTTGAGAATAAAGCCTAAAGTTTCTAAGTGCAGAGAATTCTGAATCTAAAAAGTTCTCTCTCTTTTCTTGCTCCTCGCCTAGGAGTCCTTATATACTAGCTCCAAGGTCGGTTTACGCTTTTACTCTTCTGCCCTTAAGCCGTCATAGCATAAAAATGGAGATATTCCATTTTTTCCCGATCTTCACAATTATCTTCAAAACTTCCGTATTTATCCGCGGAAACTTGACATTTATCCTTCCTTGTGGGCCAAGTGTAAACCATGCTGTGGTTTACAGGCTTTTGGTTAAGAAAATCATAGGATGGGCCTCGAGTTGTGTTTTAGGTCCCTTTGGGCCGTCTTCCGACTCGACACGTTTACTACGAGTTTTCCGCGGTTTCTAATCCGCTAAGTTTGATCGATGAATTAGAATGGCGGGAAACATGGACTGAGCTTGCTACGGTCTTCGGGAGATAGCTTTCGAAGGTTTGACAAGAATGCAAGAACTGGTGTCGTATCGATGTTCGGAAAGGTTCAATCGCTACACAGCGACCGAATTTTGGCTCGAGCCCGGTCGCTTCGTAGCGACCGAGCGGGACGAGCGCTCGGTCGCTTCGTAGCGACCAAGCGGGACGAGCGCTCGGTCGCTTCGTAGCGACCGAGCGGGACGAGCGCTCGGTCGCTACGTAGCGACCGAGCGGGATCGCTACGTAGCGACCGAGCGGGACGATCGCTCAGTCGCTACGTAGCGACCGAGCTTTGGCTCGAGCTCGGTCGCTACGTAGCGACAGAGCGGGACGAGCTCGGTCGCTACATAGCGACCGAGCGGGACGATCGCTCGATTGCTACGTAGCGACCGAGCTTTGGTCCGAGCTCGGTCGCTACGTAGCGACCGAGCGGGACGATCGCTCAGTTGCTACGTAGCGACCGAGCTTTGGCTCAAGCTCGGTCGCTACGTAGCTACCGAGCGGGACGAGCGCTCGGTCGCTACGTAGCGACCGAGCTTGGCCGAGCTCGGTCGCTATGTAGCGACCGAGCGGGACGATCGCTCGGGTCGCTACGTAGCGACCAAGCTTTGGTTCGAGCTCGGTCGCTACGTAGCGACCAAGCGGGACGATCGCTCGGTCGCTACGTAGCGACCAAGCGGGACGATCGCTCGGTCGCTACGTAGCGACCGAGCTTGGCTCGAGCTCGGTCGCTACGTAGCGACCGAGCGGGACGGACGCTCGCTCGCTACGTAGCGACCGGGCTGTGTGCATGCTTGGTCGCCGCGTATCGATCGAGCTTGGCTTGTCTGTGGTCTGATTGTCGTACTCGAGCTTGTCCGTGGCCGAATTGGATACATGTCTGTTTCCTTCGGACAATCGGTATTTAATGGTTCGATTGAGATTTGAACAAGATTTTACCTCAAGGCTCTTTGTAAAGATATCTTTACGAAGATTACTTTTTCGTAAAAATGTTAATGCTGATTTTTACGGACTTTTAGACATTGATTCCGTCGTGACCGATTTTGACCCCAACAGTTAGCCCCCCAGCTTGTTAGAACCATGAGTTTACAGCGTGAGGTTCTAGCGAGTGGCCTGGCAAGTTAGGCAAGTGAGTTAGGCGGAATTAATGGTTGAAAAGGTCAGTGGTAAATGGTCTTCTCGCTCTTCTAAAAATAGAACGCGATAAGATTGGGGCTGCGCCTTATGACGGCTGCCTACGTACCCTTGTTGAAGGGATCAAGCCTTTCGTAGTTCGTCTTAGAGTTTAAGGTTCTTATGACTAGTTTTCCAGTAGGACCTTTATGGTCTAGTTTTTATGTAGCGGTTATAAGGCGTGTTGCTGCCGATGGCATTTTGTATGGGTGTAGAGGGAAGACTACGAGTTGTCGTCTCGTAATCTAACTCTGTGTGTATTGCCATATCCATAATCTGTTTCGAGAGTTTTCCGCAGTGTGTAAACTTGCGGGATTTTTCTGAAGACGTTCGAATATTGGCAAAGAGACAAATTTTGGGATCTCGTATCAGGGTGTTTGATACTATGCCTAGAGATGTTAGAGACCAGTGCGCTGGGTTTAGGGCAAGACCTAGGTTTACTTTCGGTTTAAGGATTGTGCGGTGACTGGCCGGCTATCGTTTTTCCTGTTGCGATTTCTTCCTGATTCGTATCGATTTAAAGTCCGCGATAGGTTCTCGGCTTATACGACTTGTTTGATACGAATCGAGCATCTCTCCGGAAACCGGAAGTGCTAGACCAAAATTTCGGATTTCTTTTATAGCGCTATTATCCTTGTGTCGGATGTAAGAGAGTCATCTTCTACGAGATGGCTAAGTCTGTTTAGGACGTTTAAGATTTTGTTGTGATCAGCAACAAACTTAATGGTAAAAATTACTATTTTGAGTCTTCGCGAAGAATATGTTTTGACAAGATGTTAGTGCGTATGACTGTCTGGTCTTCCATGAAGGTGTTTTTATCGAGGAAGGAAATTTCGTCGAAGAACTAATCTTCAGGCGTCCGCGACGTCTCGCGATGCTGAAGATTTGTTATTCTTTCGTATGCCACGTTTCGTGCTTGAAATGTTCGCGGGCTTTGAAGATATTTCGCGATGTTGCGAGGGTTTAGTATTAGTCCTGTGTTTGAGAAACGTTCTGGTTTGACTATGAATGTTCGCAGCCAAAAATTGTTGTTCCTGCTCGGATGCTAATAGCTTTATTTGCGATCGAGGAATTATGACTGAGGTGTCGTGTAAATTTGTCCATGGGAACAAGCGTTTTCCTTCATGGTTCTTTGTGAAGAGTTGGCCTTCCGAGATGTATTACTTGCATTTTTTAGGATGTTTCGTATAGCTCTAGAAGCTTTGTTACGAATTTTTCCTTACATGCCGCGTATTATGGTTAAAACGTTGCGGGCTTAAAGTGAATTGTGGAGCGTATTGAACTTGGTCAATTTTCGAAAAGTTTAGATTTTCCGTTAACCGTTTGGTTGTTAGGACTTAGTTTCGTTACGAAGAGTTTATCATATGATTTCCGACTGTGGGCTACACGATAATTTATCATATCATATAACCGATTTTACGAAGGTTGTAAATCAGTGATATGTAAACATATGTCAAAGTAGCATTGTTTCTGCGGGTTCTACGAGAAACGTTCCCGCTGTGATTTTGATCTTAGATGAAAGTTGCTTGGAGTTACCCATGGAGTATTACCGAAGTTTATTTCAATACGATCTACTCGCGGAACGCTTTTCATAGGTTTTTCGAGAGGATTCTCATGACACATTCGTTTCTTGAACGAATTGGTCAACCAGAAGTGGTTCTAGCTAACCATCGGGAGGAAAATGATCCTTTTAATGTGCACGATGCTACATATATTCTCGAGTTTTCTTCGTCGCAAATGTTTTCGATGCTTTTCCGTGACTTACTTGGTACAACGGAAACTGAAAGAAACGCTTTGGTGATTGAAGATTTCTCGTAGAAATTTTTAAAACGAAACTGGCTTTCTGAAACCGGAAAAGGCTTCAATACTTTGGCTAATCGTCGAGTTTCAGTTTGATATTGGTACAAGTTTTCTGTACGCATGATTGCGACAAGAAATGATGTATAGTTTTTGAGATTATGTTCATGATCGTCTGGATATGTTGCTAGCGTTTAGACGAATATTAAGATTGTCGTTTGCCTATTCTTGACGATTTGCAGAAGTTTTTTGAAGTTTGGGAGTATACGAGTATAGTATACGTACCTACTCCCCTTTTTTTTTTTACGAAAGAAAAAAGGTTGATCCGATACTTTGAAGGGTTGTGTACGTTTCCTCTCCTGATGTTTGGAATGATCGATAATTCGGGACGATTTATAGACGACGCTTGGACTGTGATTTGGTTGTTTCCACGTTGACGACTTGGGATATGTCGGTTCCGAGAATATTGCCAGAAACGAATCGGTTTTAAGACGACGTTCATGTCTCTAACTTTTTCTCTCTTTAGGAAGCGAGCTTGATATGCGTGGCGATCGTTTCTCGACTTTCGGAGAGTTTAGATCGGTTTGCAAGATCTGGATGAACAATTATGGAACAATATATCGAGACAGGAAAAATCGCTTAAAACTTAGTTCGCTAGACTATCCGCCTAGGTTTTACGTTCCCTAAAGTTCTATGGCAGCCTCAAAGTAATTTCCTACGAAAATTCTAAGTCTGATTTCAAAAATTTCAAGTCGGAAATACCTTAGTTCTCTCGAAGATGCAGTTTTGTCCCTTCTCAGTTTTGCGTGCTCATTTCCGTTTCCTATTCTCGTGTATGTTCGCCATTTCCGATATTGGTGTTTATCCTTTGAAACTTGAAATTTATCTTCCGAACTTGACTGTTATCTTCTCCTTAGATAAGACGTCGATTTTTGTAAAAAGGTTCAACGTAATCGTATAGTTAAGGCGGCTAAGGTGTTAAGTTAACCATTGCCGTTTTATACGATTAGTCTGAATCCATGCGAGAAAATAGGTCTTTGCGGTTTTTTTTTATATCGTAAAGTCTCAATGGTAACTTCAATCGAGGCGAAACAAGAGACGTTTCGATCGAGATTCGAAAGTGAACGCAAAGATGGAGGTAGGGTGAGCAGAAACAAGCCAAGGAGTTAAGATGAGGTTTACTTGTTTTTGTCGTAAAATCTCAACGGAAACTCCGATTGAGAGAAACGAAAAGCGTTTCGATGAGAATTCAAAGAAGAACGCAAAGGAGGACCCCTTTGAGGCCTGACAGGTCGCTATAGCGAGTGAGGATGTCATCTCGGTCGCTATAGCGAGTGGAAGGGAGCCGAGACGAGTCCCACTTGTTTTCGTCGTAAAATCTCAACGGAAATTCCGATTAAGACGAAACGAAAAGCGTTTCGAAGAGGATTCAAAGGAGAACGCAAAGGAGGAACCCTTTGAGGACTTACAGGTCGCTACGTAGCGACTGACAGTCTGACAGGTCGCTACGTAGCGAATGGATGCAAGCCGAGAAGCGTCCTACTTGTTTTCGTCGTAAAATCTCAACCGAAACTCCGATTGAGACGAAACGAAAAGCGTTTCGATGAGGATTCAGAAGACAACCCAAAGGAGGACCTTTCTGAGGCCTTACAGGTCGCTACGTAGCGACCGACAGTCTGACAGGTCGCTACGTAGCGAGTAGACGCAAGCCGAGAAGAGTCCTACTTGTTTTCGTCGAAAAATCTAAACGGAAACTCCGATTGAGACAAAACGAAAAGCGTTTCGATGAGGATTCAAAAGACAACCCAAAGGAGGACCTTTCTGAGGCCATACAGGTCGCTACGTAGCGACTGACAGTCTGACAGGTCACTACGTAGCGAGTGGAAGCAAGCCGAGACGAGTCCCACTTGTTTTCGTCGTAAAATCTCAACGGAAACTCCGATTGAGACAAAACGAAAAGCGTTTCGAAGAGGATTCAAAGGAGAAAGCAAAGGAGGAACCCTTTGAGGACTTACAGGTCGCTACGTAGCGACTGACAGTCTGACAGGTCGCTACATAGCGAATGGAAGCAAGCCGAGAAGCGTCCTACTTGTTTTCGTCGTAAAATCTCAACGGAAACTCCGATTGAGACGAAACGAAAAGCGTTTCGATGAGGATTCAAAAGACAACCCAAAGGAGGACCTTACTGAGGCCTTACAGGTCGCTACGTAGAGACTGACAGTCTGACAGGTCGCTACGTAGCGAGTGGAAGCAAGCCGAGAAGAGTCCTACTTGTTTTCGTCGTAAAATCTAAACAGAAACTCCGATTGAGACGAAACGAAAAGCGTTTCGACGAGGATTCAAAAGACAACCCAAAGGAGGACCTTTCTGAGGCCTTACAGGTCGCTACGTAGCGACTGACAGTCAGACAGGTCGCTACGTAGCGAGTGGAAGCAAGCCAAGACGAGTCCCACTTGTTTTCGTCGTAAAATCTCAACGGAAACTCCGATTGAGACGAAACGAAAAGCGTTTCGAAGAGGATTCAAAGTAGAACGCAAAGGAGGAACCCTTTGAGGACTTACAGGTCGCTACGTAGCGACTGACAGTCTGACAGGTCGCTACGTAGCGAATGGAAGCAAGCCGAGAAGCGTCCTACTTGTTTTCGTCGTAAAATCTCAACGGAAACTCCGATTGAGACGAAACGAAAAGCGTTTCGATGAGAATTCAAAAGACAACCCAAAGGAGGACATTTCTGAGGCCTTACAGGTCGCTATGTAGCGACTGTCAGTCTGACAGGTCGCTACGTAGCGAGTGGAAGCAAGCCGAGAAGAGTCCTACTTGTTTTCGTCGTAAAATCTAAACGGAAACTCCGATTGAGACGAAACGAAAAGCGTTTCGACGAGGATTTAAAAGACAACCCAAATGAGGACCTTTCTGAGGCCTTACAGGTCGCTACGTAGCGACTGACAGTCTGACAGGTCGCTACGTAGCGAGTGGAAGCAAGCCGAGACGAGTCCCACTTGTTTTCGTCATAAAATCTCAACGGAAACTCCGATTGAGATGAAACGAAAAGCGTTTCGAAGAGGATTCTAAGGAGAACGCAAAGGAGGAACCCTTTGAGGATTTACAGGTCGCTACGTAGCGACTGACAGTCTGACAGGTGGCTACGTAACGAATGGAAGCAAGCCGAGAAGCGTCCTACTTGTTTTCGTCGTAAAATCTCAACGGAAACTCCGATTGAGACGAAACGAAAAGCGTTTCGACGAGGATTCAAAAGAGAACCCAAAGGAGGACCTTTCTGAGGCCTTACAGGTCGCTATGTAGCGAATGGAGAGTTGGCTTGAGCTCGGTCACTACATAGCGACCGAGCAGTGTGTGTGCTCGGTCGCTACGTAGCGACCGAGCAGCGTGTGCGTGCTCGGTCGCTACGTAGCGACCGAGCAGCGTGTGCGTGCTCGGTCGCTACGTAGCGACTGAGCCGTGTGCGTGCTCGGTCGCTACGTAGCGACCGAGCAGTGTGCGTGCTCGGTCGCTACGTAGCGACCAAGCTGTGTAAGCGTTTTGTTGTGTTTCCTTTTTCCGCGATTAACGTAGAGGTTTTTCAGCGGTTTTTTTGGGAGAACAAGTTTTATCCTTCCGAAATATTTTCGGAAAACGTGTTTTGGTAAAACCCTTACGCATCGAGATTTCTTTACGAGGTTTTGATAAGATTTATTGTTTCCTTTCTTGTTTACAGGGAGAAATCGCGAGCTTGTTTTAGTGCTCTTCCTGTGGCGGAAGGTCGCGACTAAGTTTTCGATTTTGTTGAAAACTACGGCGTTTGCGTAAGCGTTGGCCATAGGAGCAGTCAGTGCTGCGAGTTTGTCTTTCATATATCCAAACATCGTTTCGATCAAGCGTTTTGTGGCCATGAGTAAGAGTAATCCGTAACCCCCCCTCCTTCTAGCGCCAAACTGTGGGAACCAAAATTCGCACTGTCGATTTCCGTTTAAATAAGGAAACTAGGAAAACCCTAATTTCCCAGAGGTCCCGGATCTCTGTGAGTGCCAACGATAAGTGACCAAATATATGCGGAAATTATGAAAAGGTAACAAATGAGTTTAGAGAAAACAGTTGATCTTATTTCGAGTCCGCGTAAGAGCGTTGCGATCATTACAAGAGATCATGAAAGCTTTGGCCGCAAAGGCTGTCAGCGAGTTACTTAGTTCTAGCGACCTAATAGCTCAAACCTAGTTGAGTCGCAGCTCGATAACGAAAGACGAAATAGATAAAGAAAAGGTTTTTGATTGATTTCGGACTGAACCTTGTTAAAGGCTGCCTACGTACCCCTTTCAAGGATCAAGCCGAACGTAGTTCAATTGATAGAGCTGGACAAGAGATCGAACTGCCTGGGCGAGTTCGTCTAGTAATTGAGTGCCAGTCATAGAAACCGAACTTGTCGAGAATAAAGCCTAAAGTTTCTAAGTGCAGAGAATTCCAAATCTAAAAAGTTCTCTCTTTTCTTGCTCCTCGCCTAGGAGTCCTTATATACTAGCTCCAAGGTCGGTTTACGCTTTTACTCTTCTGCCCTTAAGCCGTCATAGCATAAAAATGGAGATATTCCATTTTTCCCGATCTTCACAATTATCTTCAAAACTTCCGTATTTATCCGCGGAAACTTGACATTTATCCTTCCTTGTGGGCCAAGCGTAAACCATGATGTGGTTTACGGGCTTTTGGTTAGGAAAATCATAGGATGGGCCTCGAGTCGTGTTTTAGGTCCCTTTGGGCCGTCTTCCGACTCGACACGTTTACTACGAGTTTTCCGCGGTTTCTAATCCGCTAAGTTTGATCGATGAATTAGAATGGCGGGAAACATGGACTGAGCTTGCTACGGTCTTCGGGAGATAGCGTTCGAAGGTTTGACGAGAATGCAAGAACTGGTGTCGTATCGATGTTCGAAAAGGTTCAATCGCTACACAGCGACCGAAGTTTGGCTCCAGCCCGGTCGCTTCGTAGCGACCGAGCGGGACGAGCGCTCGGTCGCTACGTAGCGACCGAGCTTTGGCTTGGGCTCGATCGCTACGTAGCGACCGAGCTTTGGCTCGAGCTCGGTCGCTACGTAGCGACCAAGCGGGACGAGTGCTCAGTCGCTACGTAGCGACCGAGCGGGACGATCGCTCGGTCGCTACGTAGCGACCGAGCTTTGGTTCGAGCTCGGTCGCTACGTAGCGACCGAGCGGGACGATCACTCGGTCACTACGTAGCGACCGAGCTTGGCTCGAGATCGGTTGCTACTTAGCGACCGAGCGGGACGGACGCTCGCTCGCTACGTAGCGACCGGGCTGTGTGCATGCTTGGTCGCCGCGTATCGATCGAGCTTGGCTTGTCCGTGGTCCGATTGTCGTACTCGAGCTTGTCCGTGGCCAAATTGGATACATGTATGTTTCCTTCGGACAATCGGTATTTAGTGGTTCGATTGAGATTTGAACAAGATTTTACCGCAAGGCTCTTTGTAAATATATCTTTACGAAGATTACTTTTTCGTAAAAATGTTAATGCTGATTTTTACGGACTTTTAGACATTGATTCCGTCGTGACCGATTTTGACCCCAACATCTTTCACAATCAGATTTAAGATGTGAGCACAACATCGCACATGCATAAACTTCCCATCACATAACAAACCACTGCCACCCATCATCTGAAGTTGCCCTTTAAGTATTATCAGCATACTATCGTTGTTGGTAGCGTTATCCAGAGTGAAAGAGAATACCGTTTTCTCCAAACCCTAATCCTTCAAACACTTAATAATCGTGCTAGCAATTTCTCCACCAGTGTGTGGACACTTCAGAACGCAGAAAGCTAAAACCTTATTGTTCAATTTCCAGTCATCATCAATGAAAGAGGCAGTCAAACAAAGATAACCCATGGTAGTGGGACGAGCTAGCCACAAATCTGAAGTAAACCAAACTCTACCCTGATGCTTTGCAAACACATTCCTAAGCTTTTCCTTTTCTATTTCATATCTTCTAAAGACATCAGCGACAGCAGTTTGTCGACAAATTGGCTTACAATCCGGATTGAGATACAAACTCCTTGCTCTAACCTTTTTATATTCAGCATATCTAAACGGAAAATCATGATAGATTATGATCTCGCTAGTCATCTCTCTATCAACTTTATGATCATATGGAACCCTATCTACCTTCTTAGGCTTTTCTGGACAGGTTTCTAAATGGCGATGCAAGTGTTGTGTGCCATGTGTTTTAGTATTGATCACTAGTTTTCTACCACAATAGTTACACTGACCTCTTTCCTTGCCATCACTTTCAACTCCAACTGAGGTAAAATCGTTCCAAACTGTAGAAGTTAAGCGCCTCTTGCGTGGTTTTGTTGCTTGAGTTGTTTCAGCTACTTGTGTGTCACTTGGTTCTGGTTCTTGCATCTCTGTCTCTTCCTCACTCACTGCATTTTCCTCATTCAAAGCATCTTCTTCATTCATGTTCATGTATTCCTCTTGAGCCTCAAGGATTGCAATTGTGTTGAGAGAATCTAAATCCATCCTGAAAATACACAAAAATATTAAGATGAGACTCTTCTTCACTCCCTAAGAGACTAAGATATTCAGCAAGGACGGTGCATTGATGTGTAACAGTACGAGTAAGAGTCATGAGATGTATATACCTTAAGGACGAGCTGGTGATCCTTGCTGAGTTGGATCGTATACTTCTTCCTCAGCTGGTGATCCTTTGCCGATATCTGAAACCCATAATCAAAATCAGAGGAAGAGTTGTTTCAGAGATTGCTCTCGAAGAAGATGAAAAAATGTCAAAACCAGTAGCTTACCGTAGCTTAATGAAGAAAACAAAGAGACCCTTTTCTCGATTTCTCAAGTTTGATTCATATAACTTTTCTCGATTTCTCAAATTCGATTGACAGAGAGCTTGAAGAGGATACGATCTAAGAAGAGCGACGGCTTGAGAAAGATGTAAAGTGAAACCTAACGACGTCTTTTTCTCTTTAAAAAAAAAAAAACAAAACGGGTAACGGGTCCGAAATTTTATATTCACTCCGCCCATTTATTAAACGGGCCTTAATGGGTAACCCGGTATGGACCCATTAAATTTTACATACAAATAAACGGGTAACGGGCCAGAAATTTTATACAGATCCCGTTAGAGCCCACGGGTTTGAAGCCCGTATTAACATCCCTAGCTAGGATGTTGAATATTAAAATGGATCATAATTTACCTGAGAATTGCATGGATGCATGGGCGGAGTTGTTTAAAGAGTATTTGCCAGAAGACAATGTGTCTGCTTAATCTTATTATAAGATTCAGAAATTGGTTTATAGTCTTGGGTTACCTTCGGAGATGATTGATGTTTGCATCGACAACTGCATTGTTATAACCTTCACGAGCCAGTTAATTTTTGGTCGAGAAAAACTCCGCTCGACCAGTTTGGAGTTAGTCGATCAGATTTAAAAATAAAGTCGACCCGGTGAATTAATACCTCGACGGGACTGTCTTGTGGTCGAAAGGCCTCTCATTGATAGTTCTGGTAGAGTGTTAATAATGTTGGTCGAATTTTATTTAAGCTAGGCAAGCTTAGTTGAAAGCAAGACGAGATTCAAAGGATGAGAAATTTTAGTCGAAAACTGTCCGAAATTGTCGTTAAGTTTCTTAACTAAATTCCGACCAGTCTAATACCTTCACCAGCTATTCTTCTTGCTTTCTCAGTAAATCAGTCACATGAGCTGCACCTACCTGCTTTCTTGCTTCACTAAAGTCACATGAAAGTCACAAGCTGGTTGCTTGTTTAATAAAAACAAAATAATCTTTCTTCAAGGGAGGGAAAGGACACCAACTTGCTTTGGTTTAAGTAGACCCTCACCTGAAGCAACTTCTTATGTTATAAAACACCATCTTCTCTCCTCTGGACGTTCATAACCTGCAAGAAAAACCAGAGAAAAATTCAGAGAGAAAGAGAGAAAGAAGAGAGAAAAATTTGTGAGAAAAACTAGTTGAAAAATTCAGAAAAAAATTCAGAGAAGAGAATTGAGCATGGACAAACCTTTCTCACCATCCTGTGTCTTTATCCAGTGTCTTCTGGTGTGGTTAAGAGCTGAAGGTTTGGTGTCCAAGAGTTTAGAATCACCCATGTTCTTCAGCCTTTGATTTTGATCGGTTAATTCGTGGTTAGCTTGAAGATAGACAGCCAGTCAAGTTTAATTAGTTGAGTAAAACTGATGGCCAAGGAGAGTATTCGGATCAGCCGGATCCTTGTGATGGTTCTGAACCGAGAGTGATCCAGAAGTGAAGTGTGATTAGCTTGAGCTCGAGTCTAGTCTTCCTTAGCCAATCTCATGGATTTAAAGGTGAGTCTAGATAGATGATGAATGAGTATGCATGATTGCATATTGAATATGGTTGATTAATTAAGAATTAATCATGAATTAATTAAGGGATAATCATTGATTAATTAAGGATTAATCATGTATTAATTAAGGAGTAATTATGGTTGATTGATTAAGTATTATCCCTTGATCTATATTTATATATGAAGTATTTATCTAGTTTAAATACTTAAGAATTAATAAGAATAATTCTTTGAGGTTATCCCGAGCCTTAGTACTTGTTCTCAAGTACTAATCTATAAGTATTCTATTAATAAGTGTGAATCATGTGAAGTCTTATTGTATACTCACTCTCCCAAAAGTCCCGCATTACCGTGAATTGGTCCTGCGATATGGATCAAGGTCATGAAGACACGATGATGGGGTCGCACCCTGGAGGCCGTGTAACTGCATGCAGCGTTGGATGTTCTATCTTGGAATATCTGATGGAGATGATGGTTATATTTATTCCCCGTTAAGCTCGGTTAGCCTTGGTGGTTTTCCGGGTTTAGCATATATATATATTAAGAGTGAGTGATTGGCGGGTATAGTGGAGGTGATGTTTAAGATAGATTCACATGGATGGATTGAGAGGCCTTATAATTATATTAATTATGGAATATAATTCCACTGCATTCAAATGGTGTCGCTTGCTCGGGATACTATTGATATGTGTTTGGGTGTGGGATTAGACTCACTGAGTAAACTAGTTACTCATGACTCATTTGTGATGCAGGTAACCAATAGGTGGGAGACCTAACTCTAGGACGGGAAGGAACATCATTAGCCAGCGGTAGTTTTATTATCCTTGCAAAGGCGTTTTGATATTTCTTATTATAAGATTTATTGACCGAAAACCTCGAGGTTAATTTATAACAAATTTTGTAAGATGCTTTTGATTGATATATAAAGAATTTTTTTTTTAAGTAAGGGTTCCATATGATATTAGTCCTTGTCCGGACGAACTAACTATCGGGTATTGCTTTGTCGGGTTGAAAAGCCTAGCGTTATATCCGATAGGAGCGTTGGTGTTCTTTGGTTGTTGGTCTAAGGCGATCAGAAGTATTCTGAGAACCTCAGATCGACAATCGAGGAACATCGACCGTGTCATTTCCGGTCATCTTCGATCGGGGGTGTCACAAAGGTGGTATCAGAGCATGGTTATACGATGCTTGAATGGGACTTGTTTTAAACGTTTTTCAAGTCAAAATGAGTCGCAAGGATAATTAGGATGTGCTGGCTGGTTCCTTCATCTTAGGATAGATAGTCATGGGTAGTTACCTTATTGTTATCTTTCATACAAGATGCATCAAGACATTCTCGACGGAGTGGAGTGTACTTACCAATTTTGATCCTGTCAAGATCGAGATTCCTACAGTCATGATTGAGCTTTCTACAGTCATGATTCGGTTTGTTATCGTCATGTTTTGGTTCAATCCGGTCATGCTTCAATCCATTATCATCGTGCTCGGGTGAGCTAACGACGTGCTTGGGTTTGCTACCATCATGCTCGGAGTTGGTATCATCATGCTTTCCTGCGGTTCCTACAATTTCTAGTGTGGATATCGATATTCTAAGATATATGAGACAGAGTTGACACATCAATTACATCTTCGGCCCGTGTTTTATTGAAGTCAAAGTTGACGTTGTTGGTGATGATCCGGTTCAGAATATCCGACTTCATATGACTTATTCTTTCGGCTGCTCATTTCAATCCAGCTTATGCCCAAACGTACCAGAACCAGAGACGTACAAGCCTGATTGATTCAGCACTTGTTTCAAGCTTAACGTTGGTGGCGGAGATAGTTCAGCAGTAGTACAAGACGATGGACGCACCAGCACCATTCCGTTGCAACAAGACATCTTGAAGTTTGTGAACAAGATAAAGAAGTTGGGACAACACCGACAATTACTAAACCATTCGATGTAGATTTTGTATAGAGGAAGATTTCGAATGCAACACTAGGAGCAGAACAACTAACATGGCCCATTGTTCACAAGATTGCAAGAAGGATATGGAACCATAGATCATCAAGAATGATACAGTAAGTTGGTGATTAAGCGTCAAGCATCATTTGGGAAATGTTAGTCCAAGTTAGGCGGATTTCTTTCAAGAGTTCAAGATAGAGTGTTTTCTACCCAAAACATGGGACCGATATGGAGTTCGCACAGTGAGATGTTTCCGCCAAGATTTCGAAGTCAAGTTAATCTGATTCATCCATTATGGTTTGGAGGATGAGCTAAAGATCATGAAGATGTACTATTGTGACTTAGCCATTAATCTCAGAGTAACCCAAACTATAAAGCTTAAGAGCTATGAGGAGTTGGTGGAGGATCACATGAATTCTATAGAAGCTGTTTTACTGAAGAAGTTTACCAAGTCATGCAGACCGTTTATTTTTCAACAGGTGCAGATCAAAGGTCAGTTTCAAGCAGTGAGTTAAGTAAGTCGTTGGGGATGATTTTTGGTGTACATTTCATCGGATCAAGATCGAGGACCTTGAGCCGTTATGGTTGTGACTCGAAAAGACAAAATGGTCGTGATTGTCAAAGTTTGGGAAATCTGGAACGTTTGCATCATTCGCGCTTTGGTGGTTCTTGTGAAGAGTTAGGATTTTAGGTGACCCTTCCTCATGAAGTTACCCGATCTACGTTACCTATACCTAAGATAACACATGTTGAACTTGTCCACTTTTCCTTACCGTTAGTCCACATCCAAGTGTTAGGCTATTTGGGTAGAGCCTACACTTTATAGTTGACTGGACCGTCAAAACCCCTGAAAGGTCCAATCACAGGTTTGCTTCTTATCCCATTGCGTGTTGTGTGCATTTTAAAAATTTATGAATGATTAAATAAATAAGTGAAGGAGTGATCAAGGTGTCGTATGAGACCTTGCCTATGGATGGAATTTTCCGCCCATATTGTGTTTGATGCGGGAACAACACATAGATGTAGTTCTCGGGTAGTGTCATTGTTTTAGGAAGGATTCACTTTAGTGAATTCAGGTACACTGTTCTTATTCGTGGAAGTACTGGCTGCCAATTAGAGTTATGGTATGCCTTCATGTCCCATCCCCATTCCTTAGTACTTCCATTAGAGCGGTTTGTTTCTATCTAGAATGAGATTGGCTATCTAGTTATCGAGCTCAATTAGGATGTTGTTGAGGAAGGAAGTCTTTGAGAGAAGACCAGTTATCGTTGGCCTGAAGTGGTATTCTACTAAATGTTGGAGCCTCGCTCATATCAGTCTGGAGAGAATAGAGAACCTCCTAGATTGCAAGTAGAAAATCGAGATGGCTTATTCATTCGTATTTGAGGAACTCAGTTGAAGGATGAGAATCTAAGGAATTCATAGAAGGAACTGGGTGAAGAGAATTTCGAAGGATAGTATGAGGACTGTGTCATGTACAAGTTCATAAAGTGGAGATGTGGGAGAAGGAACCCAAATTCAACCTAAAATTAAGCAGATGTGAAGTAAATCCCAAGGAAGATTGAAGAGTGCAAGGAAAAAGGTATAACCATAAGGCATATGGGAATGCTCAAGTTGTTAAGAGATCAGAAGATGTATTAACAGAGAAAGTGTGAAGTCATCATACAAGAGTACTTCGTTGGTAAATCAAGTTTGGTATAGGCGGACTTGTTGATTCCTCAGTTACTAGACAGAAGAAGGAAATCAGAAAGTAATAGAACAAGACTTGGATATGCGAAACTTCAATGAGATTGAGTCGTTCAAAAGTTTTTGAAGAGTATCTCAGATAGATAAGAAGGGTATGGAATACTGTAAGGGAAATCATTCCTGGAATAAGTGTGTGTGTGTGTATTTGAGAGTGGCACCCTTGGTCTGAATCATGTTAGCGTGATTGATCGTGCATGTTCTTGTTTGATTGTTGCACGGTTAATCAAGTTGACATTGACCAGACTGAAGATGTTACCTTCACGTATGGCACATCACCTGACGTTCCATATTTCCATGTTATTGAACTGGAGGAAAGCAAATAGAAAGGTTTCAGAAGTAATGGTATTCAGAAATTCAACGATGCCAAAGGAAGTATGTAGACCGCAGTATATGAAAGTTATGTGCGATGAAGAATTGGTTATCGTGAAAGTGTTTGCTCAGAAAAGAAAGAATTGTTTTAGAAAAGTTGGGGAAATCCGCAAATCCGTTATTTGGTATGTACCGAGTTGTTCAGAGTTGAAATGGTTATCTGTTGACCGGAACTTCTTTTAGTTATGCTATTGATGAACCTTTCTCACCATCCTGTGTCTTTATCCAGTGTCTTCTGGTGTGGTTAAGAGCTGAAGGTTTGGTGTCCAAGAGTTTAGAATCACCCATGTTCTTCAGCCTTTGATTTTGATCGGTTAATTCGTGGTTAGCTTGAAGATAGACAGCCAGTCAAGTTTAATTAGTTGAGTAAAACTGATGGCCAAGGAGAGTATTCGGATCAGCCGGATCCTTGTGATGGTTCTGAACCGAGAGTGATCCAGAAGTGAAGTGTGATTAGCTTGAGCTCGAGTCTAGTCTTCCTTAGCCAATCTCATGGATTTAAAGGTGAGTCTAGATAGATGATGAATGAGTATGCATGATTGCATATTGAATATGGTTGATTAATTAAGAATTAATCATGAATTAATTAAGGGATAATCATTGATTAATTAAGGATTAATCATGTATTAATTAAGGAGTAATTATGGTTGATTGATTAAGTATTATCCCTTGATCTATATTTATATATGAAGTATTTATCTAGTTTAAATACTTAAGAATTAATAAGAATAATTCTTTGAGGTTATCCCGAGCCTTAGTACTTGTTCTCAAGTACTAATCTATAAGTATTCTATTAATAAGTGTGAATCATGTGAAGTCTTATTGTATACTCACTCTCCCAAAAGTCCCGCATTACCGTGAATTGGTCCTGCGATATGGATCAAGGTCATGAAGACACGATGATGGGGTCGCACCCTGGAGGCCGTGTAACTGCATGCAGCGTTGGATGTTCTATCTTGGAATATCTGATGGAGATGATGGTTATATTTATTCCCCGTTAAGCTCGGTTAGCCTTGGTGGTTTTCCGGGTTTAGCATATATATATATTAAGAGTGAGTGATTGGCGGGTATAGTGGAGGTGATGTTTAAGATAGATTCACATGGATGGATTGAGAGGCCTTATAATTATATTAATTATGGAATATAATTCCACTGCATTCAAATGGTGTCGCTTGCTCGGGATACTATTGATATGTGTTTGGGTGTGGGATTAGACTCACTGAGTAAACTAGTTACTCATGACTCATTTGTGATGCAGGTAACCAATAGGTGGGAGACCTAACTCTAGGACGGGAAGGAACATCATTAGCCAGCGGTAGTTTTATTATCCTTGCAAAGGCGTTTTGATATTTCTTATTATAAGATTTATTGACCGAAAACCTCGAGGTTAATTTATAACAAATTTTGTAAGATGCTTTTGATTGATATATAAAGAATGTTTTTTTTTAAGTAAGGGTTCCATATGATATTAGTCCTTGTCCGGACGAACTAACTATCGGGTATTGCTTTGTCGGGTTGAAAAGCCTAGCGTTATATCCGATAGGAGCGTTGGTGTTCTTTGGTTGTTGGTCTAAGGCGATCAGAAGTATTCTGAGAACCTCAGATCGACAATCGAGGAACATCGACCGTGTCATTTCCGGTCATCTTCGATCGGGGGTGTCACATGCATGATCTACTGGAAGAAAGATGACAAGTTAGAAGAGTGTCGATTCTGCAAAAAACCACGATTCAAACCGCAAGGCCGTGGGAGGAATAGGGTACCGTACCAAAAGATGTGGTACCTACCAATTACAGACATATTGAAAATATTATATCAATCTGAGAGGACTGCTGCGTCGATGAGGTGGCATGCAGAACATGTCCAGAGAGATGGTGAGGTTGCACATCCATCAGACGCAAGAGCGTGGAAACATTTCAACAAGGTACACGCAGATTTTGCTACAAATATTCGGAATGTCTATCTTGGGTTATGCACCGATGGATTTAGTCCATTTGGAATGTATGGTAGACAATATTCTATGTGGCCAGTCATTCTTACGCCGTACAATATACCGCCGGATATGTGCATGGAACAAAAATTTCTATTTTTGACCATATTAATCCCTGGGCCGAAGCATCCAAAACGGTCTCTTGATGTTTTTCTTCAACCGTTGATAGAAGAGCTAAAGCAATTGTGGTCAGAAGGGGTGAGGACGTACGATTGTTCCTTGAAAAACAATTTTACGATGCGAGCGGTTCTGCTGTGGAGGATAAGTGATTTTCCTGCTTATGGGATGTTGTCTGGCTGGACAACACATGGAAGATTATCTTGTCCGTATTTTCTTGTATCCACGGATGCTTTTCAACTGAGGAATGGTAGGAAGAGTTGTTGGTTTGATTGTCATCGTCGCTTTCTTCCACTTGCCCATCCGTACAGAAGAAATAATACATTGTTTCGACACAAAAAAATTGTTACAGACAGTCCTCCTCCATATCTCACCGGCCAGCAGATCGAAGCGGACATTGATTATTACGGAGCTCAGGAAACAGTTAAGGTAGGAGGAAATTGGCATGTTCCTAGAAATATGCCTGATGGGTATGGTGTCTCTCACAATTGGCATAAGAAGAGTATATTTTGGGAGCTACCCTATTGGAAGGATCTTCTCTTACGCCACAATCTGGATGTCATGCATATTGAGAAGAACTTTTTTTGAGAACATCATGAATACATTACTTAACGTCTCTGGGAAGACAAAAGATAACAAAAAGTCAAGGATGGACTTACCTGATATTTGCTCAAGAAGTGAGTTACATATCAAGAGCAATGGAAACGTTCCTGTTCCCATCTTCCGGTTGTCATCAGAAGCCAAAACAACCTTGTTTAATTGGGTTGCATCGGAAGTTAAGTTTCCTGATGGTTATGTTTCAAATCTGTCAAGATGTATTGAACGAGGTCAAAAGTTCTCCGGAATGAAGAGTCATGATTGTCATGTGTTTATGCAACAACTGCTTCCATTTGCTTTTGCCGAGCTCCTTCCAGCAAATGTCCATGAAGCACTTGCAGGTAATTATAAATTTATAATATATATACATATGTTATGAAATGTTATTAATTTGATTACTTTTGCAATATATATACAGCCATCAGAGCATTTTTTAGAGATCTTAGCACACATACGTTCAAGGAGAAAGTCATTGAACAACTTCATCAGCACATTCCGATCATATTGTGCAACCTGGAGAAGATATTTCCTCCTTCATTTTTTGACGTCATGGAGCATCTAGTTGTCCATCTACCGTATGCAACATTGCTTCGTGGACCTGTTCACAATGGATGGATGTATCCGTATGAGCGACAGATTAAACATTTGAAGAGGAAATCAAGAAATCTTGCAAATGTAGAATGTTCAATAGTTGCAGGGAGTTTGACAGCCGAAACATCTAACTTCACATCATACTACTTTGCTCCAACTGTTCGTACGAGAAAAAGAGTTCCTAGAAGATATGATGATGGTGAAGTACCGACATCATATCCAATTGATGGTGTTCCTGACATTTTCTGCGAAATTGGACGGTTTGGTGGTAAAACGAAAGAAGTATGGTGGTCATGTGAAGAGGATAAACATAGTGCCCACACTTATATTCTGCTCAACTGCGAGGATGCAATGACCCGTTACTTTGAAAGGTAAATATTTTTGTGAAAGTTAATTATATGAATTGAAGTTAATTATGTATGACTTGATTATTTGTTTAATTTGCAGCATGTTTGTATTTCAAGTTGAAGAAGCAATACCAGGAATATCTGCAACTGATGTGGACACACGTAAAGATAAGTACTTTGTCAAGTGGTTAAAATCACAGGTACGTAATATATCTCATACATTGATTAATTAAGTAAGTGTTTTGATACTTCAATATTAATTAAGAAAATCTGCTTTTTGCAGGTTGATTATGACGATCCATATTATCCCGTATGGTTTCACGAATTGGTTCAAGGTCCAGTTGCAAAGGTCACCACATCACCTATGTATTTCACATGATGATTTACCTTTCACACATACAAGTATGAGAGACATCAGGCAACGAGTAACTACGGAATATGTGTGAAAGGTGAAACAAACTTTTACGGGATATTGCAGGAGATTATTGAAGTGGAATTTCCGGGGTTATTGAAGCTAAAATGCGTCCTCTTCAAATGTGAATGGTTCGATCCTGTTGTGAACCGAGGGATTCGGTATAACAAATTTGGTGTTGTGGATGTCAATTATGAGAGAATATACAACAAATTTGAGCCTTTCTTTTTAGCTTCACAAGCTGAGCAAGTTAGCTTCCTTCCTTATCCTCGGCTTCGAACTTCCGGGATAAACTGGGTAGCTGCTATCAAAATTACACCTCGTGGACGCATTGTCGCTGGAGAAGAACCGCCCTTGCAAGAAGAAGACGCTATCACTGAAGTTGAGGTACTAGAACAACCAACTGATGAAATCCTTTTGATCTACCCGCAGAACTTTCAATATGAAGATATTCCCGAAGATGCGACAGATGAAGCACGTGAAGACGAGTTCGAGAGAAGCGACGATGATGATTGTAATGATAGTGATGAGAACGAAAAATGATTTAGTGATGTAATATACGTAACAAATGTTGTATTTCTCTATTGTAATGTATGTTTAAAGAAATATTGTTTTTTTACCATCTTAATATATGTGTAACAAATGTTGTTTTATATAATTTTTCATCTTTAGTTTTTAAAAATTTATTTGGAGTTTTAGGGTTTAAGTTGGAGAAAGAGTGAGAAGTAGTAAAGAATAAGATATGATGTTAGATGATATGTGACTTTGGGGTTTAGGGATTTCATTCTCGGTGTTTAGGGTTAAGCGTCGTAAACTCCTTGTAAAAATAACAAGGGCGTCGTAATTTCGTCGTAAATAGAAAAAGACGGACCTGGTAAATTCATCGTAAAAGAAAAAACGTGGGCCTGGTAACTTCGTCGTAAATGGAAAAGCCTGGTAAACCTATTCAACGTAATTTCGTCGTAAACGGAAAAACACGGACCTGGTAATTTCGTCATAAATGAAAAAACACGGGCCTGGTAACTTCGTTGTAAATGGAAAAACGCGGGCCTGATAACTTCGTCGTAATATTACGTTGCGTTTACGACGAATCATTATCTATATAATGAGACGCCGAGAGCGAGGCTGCCTCGTTCATTCCTCCCAAACTCCTTTGCTCTCCCTCTAAGGTAAACTCTCTGCCCTCTTTTTTTTTGAAGTTAGTTTAGGTGATTAATTAGTTAGGTAATTAGTTTAGGTGATTAGTTAGATAATTAGTTTAGGTGATTAGTTAGGTGACGGAATACTAGTTTAGGTGATTAGTTAGGTAACAGAATAACTTTTTAATTATGTCGTAATTGATTAAATTTATTTTAATTTTTTTTAGATGGCTCCTAGGAGGAAATCAGCAGCACCTACTTATTCCCAGTTCTTTGGCGATGGTTCCGGTACATCTTCTTCCGGTCCATCGTCTTCTGATGCAGTTCCAGACTCTCAGCCTTCTCAGAGAGTTGCTTGGAGTCCTCCTCTTCCACCGCAGATGCCTCCACCTCCTCCTCCAGCGGCTGCACCTCAGCCTGTCCCAGAAGGTGCAGTTCATCCGGATTTGCGTGTGCCTTCATATGCCCCATTCGCGAGATATACGGTGGAGGATTTGCTTGCCCAGCCTGGTCGGAAGGGTTTGGATGTTCTAGACCCCGATAGACCCCGAGGAACTTATTGGTAAGTTATTAATTTTTATTACATTAAAATTTAAATTATTTTTATTTTCTAACGGTTATATTGTTTTTTTTCAGGTTTGGGGCTAACAACCATGTTAGCCGGAGCGTTTCGAAGACGATTAAGAGTTATTACGACGGGGCATATCCGAACTGGAGCAATACACCAAATCACGTTAAGATCACTTGGTTTAAATGTTTTGCGGTAAGATTTTAAATTTAATTAAATTTTCACTTTTAAATATATATATATATATATTTTAATATTTATTATTAATTATAATTTCTTCAAAAAAATTGTGTTTCAGCAAAAGTGGCATTGGTCTTTGGGAATCACCGAGAAGGTGAAGGCGGAATTCGTTGCAAAGGCAAAGATCCGCCTCTGCAACACAGTCTCCGATTGGAAGGACAAGTGGGAGATCTACGGGTATGAGGGAAAGCCCACTGAGCTCACGAAGGATGTGTGGGATGGCCTCATCGCCTATTGGGAGCACCCCTCTTCCATCAAAAAGGCCAATTCGTGCTCGGCTTCTCGAAGAACGAAGGATAAAGATGGTCATTTGTCCATGCTTCACAGAACCGGACAAAAACCTCATGCAGGAATCCGTCTAGAAGCTGTAAGTTTTGTTTAAAATATTTATTTTTAAATTTTCAATTAATTTAATTTTTAATATTTAATTTAATTTTTTTTTGTAGTTAGAGAAGACGGGAATCTTACCATCTCTGTCTGACCTATTCAAGATGACTCACGCCACATCCGACGGAGTTTTTGTGGATCCTGCATCTGAGAAACTCTTACAAGCAGTGGCTTCTCGGATTGAAGAACGGGCGACGCAAGTAACCTAGGATTCTCCCGATGGATTACCCGTCACATTGTCCACCGAAGACGCCGACAGAATCTTCGAAGAGGTACAACTTAAAATTTTTGTTTAAATTATTTTTAATATTTTAACATAATTAACTATATTAATATATGTTTTAATTTTATAGGTGGCTCCTAAAAGGAAGGGACGGATAGTCGGTATAGGCTCTGTTAACGAAGTTGCAAGGGCAACTTCGTCATACACTTCGAGACGGGATGAAGAGACTTCTCAGATGAAAGCTCGAATGTATAGCCAGCAAGTTCGTTTAGACTCTCTTGAGGATTTGCTAGACGTGATGGCCGTGGGAAACCCGGTTATGCAGAGAATGTTGAGTGAGAGACGAGGCCGCTCTTGAGTTGCCAGTACGAGATCCCCAAGAGTCCGATCCAACCCGTCAACAGCCGAGCAACCCCACCGACTACTTCGATGATATGTAGTTTTTTATATTTCGGTTTGTATTATGAATTTAAATATTATTGTATGACTTTTTAATGCTTTTTTAAAATATGTTTTTCATTTTCATATTTCGTTTTAAAATTTAAATTATTTTAAATTCTGAATTTTAAATAAATTTAAATTTATATTTGAGGTTAAAAAAATATTCAAATTTATTATATATTAATAAGAATCGATGTAAACTCCACGTAAATGTTTACGAGTGATTAACGTCGAAAGATTTACGAGGGTTTTACATCGAAACGTTTACGTGTTCTTTACAACGAAAGAATTTACGTCTGCTTTACACCAAAACCGTTACGTGGAGTTTACCACGAAGTATTACGTCTCGTTTACGACGAAACGATGCCATGCGCTTTAAGAGGAATATATTTTGTCGTAAACGTAACAAGTCGTTTACGACAAAACCTCTGTTACGACGGACGTTTTACGACAAAACATCTTTCGAGGTTAATTCGTCGTAATACCCCGTTTACGACGAATTTACAACGAATATTGCCCTCGTAAAAAATATGTTTTCTTGTAGTGATTCTTTTATTATTAAATAATTTTTAGTATCTTCTTCATCATCAAATACTCTCTTAAAAATATTATCAAATAAAATTTTACAATTCTCTTTTGGTTAGGACTTCAAAATATGATACAAATTTATTTTATTTAGGATTTCTTTTATAAAGAAGGAAATAAATATCAAATATTCTTTTACAGTTTTTTAGGATTTTAGATAGGAAATTAATATTACATAATCATTTAGAATTATATTTTGTTTAGGATTTAAAAAAACATTTTTATCAAATAATTATTTCCAGTTTATATTAACTATTTTTAAAAGTTTCCATTTTAAAAATTCTTTTTGTAATATCACTAATATTTTTTTAAAAAATTTGTTAATTAAATAACTGTTACTTTCATGTTTATCATTAATGTTTAAGTAAAAATTACTATTAAATAAAATTTTACAATTCTTTGTTCAGGATCTAAAAAAGAAAAAAATATTAGTTTGTTAATATTAGAAAATATATATATTTTTTATAAATCTTTTTTTTTTAGGATTTTAGGAAAATAATAAGTTATTTTCACATAATATCAGTTTTTATTGACACATTCACAATCTATTTTTTTTATTGACACATGTCACAATAATATTAGGTGAAATATTTGAAGTTAATATTCGTTTATATTTTTTTAACACAAAATTATTAAAAAGTAAAGTTAGTTAATGATATGAAAAATAAGATTATTTTTACATTTTTATTTTATTTATACATTAAAAAAAATTATAATCAGTTTTTCCTTTTAGATTTTTTATACAACTATTTTATTTTTAATAGAAAATGTTTTGTTTAGTTATTTATATATTTTGTTTTATACATACAAACACATATTCATCATAAGTATACATACTCATGTATCACAACAACATCAAAATTAAAAGTTATGTTAGCATCATAAGATATAATAAGAATAATAAGAAATTGAGTTATATCAAGACAATAAAAATAAATACCTCAGATAATACTTTTCACGTAAATATTATTGTGTTGTGTAAAAATATATGTGTGAAATATTTGTAGCTATGTTTGGTCATAATTTTTTAATATACAATTATCTATTAAAAAGAAAATTAGTTATTTATAAGAAAATAATAAGAGTACTTTTACAATTTTCTTTTAATTAAGCTTTTAAAAAAGTAATATTATTTATTCAAAATTAGTTTTTTGTTTCAATGAAAATAATAAGAGTACTCTTCTTACATTTCTCATGATTGTTACTAAATTCGTTTTTTTCTTTCAATATCACTAATATTTTTTCAATTTTTCTTGTTAACTAAATAATTTTTACTATCATGTTTATCAAGGAAAGTATTATTATTACTTTTTAATAAAATAATAAGATTACTTTTGCAATTCTCATGATTGTTATTAAATTCGTTTTTTTCTATAGCACTAATATTCTTACAATTTTTTTTGGTTTACCTTATATATTAAAACATAAGTCATAACCTTGATTCATGTGTGATTTTTTTTTAAAATGAACCTAATAGAACTATTCCTATAAAGTCATGTTACATTTAATGTCTAATCTTATTATTTAAATTTTGGGTGTAACAAAACATTTTATTGGGTTATCAATAATTGGATTCAAACAATAGATGATCCATTGAATTTATAGATAGTATAAATTAAATAGATATAATTTAATATTGTAATACTATACCTCCATAGGTTAATTATTTAAATATTTGTCGATATTAAATTTTAAAATTATGAAGATTTTTTCTTAAATAACAAAAATTATATCATTTGAACAGTGGTCAATCTTTACTACCTTAAACTAATGAAAACAAATTTTAAACTATATAGTTTATTTTAAAAATTAAACAAAAACTAAATATTTAATTATTTACTCGATAATATAAATCTGTGAAGCGAAAAGTTTAATATTGTTAATATATAACTTATATGTGCCAAGTTTTATATAATAAGATAATAATAATAATAATAATAAGAAAATTAAATAATATTTATAATTAATTTTTGTGAATATTGTTTTTATTATTTAGTATATATATATATACATATTTGATTATGAGATAGTTTAACACATATCACATTTTTAAATATATAACTCACATGTGTCACAATAATGTTAATCATCAATTTTGAAGAACCAAGCTCAATCTAATCGTTTATAATAATATTTTCATTAAAATTTTAGAAAATAAAATTATATTAAATAAATTGTTTTCAAATTTTTTTTTTGGATTTTGAAAAGGAAAATTTATAAAAACATTACTATTAAATATTTTATCAAAATTGTTTTTATTAATAAGTAATTTTAAGGGGAAATTTTATGTTTACCACTTTCATGCTACCACTTTTCATCTTTACCTTCACTAAATGGACATTTTCAAAAATATTTTCTTCGTTAAAGGGTAAAAGACTCTCATGCCCTTGTTCTTTATATATATATAAAATAAATATTTAAAACATCAACTCTAAATCCTAAACCCTAAACTTCAACTCTAAACCCTAAACCATCAACACTAAACCTCAAACTATCAACCCTAAAAAGTAAACTCTAAATCCTAAACCCTAAAAAGTTAATCCTAAACCCTAAAAAGTTAATCCTAAACCCTAAAAAACGAACTCTAAACCCTAAACCTTCAACTCTAAACCCTACACATAAACCCCAAAACCGTGAAACATCAACTCTAAACCCTAAACATCAACTCTAAACCCTAAACCCAAAAACTTCAATTCTTAACCCTAAACCCTAAACTTCAACTCTAAACAATAAACCCTAAACCCTAAAATATCAACTCTAAACCCTAAACCTTCAATTTTAAACCCTAAACCCTAAAATATCAACTCTAATCCCTAAACCCTAAACCTTCAATTCTAAACCCTAAACCATAAAACATCAACTCTAAACCCTAAACCCTAATCCTTCAATCCTAAACCCTAAACCCTAAACCTTAAAACCCTAGAGTTGATGTTTTAGGGTTAAGATTTGAAGGTTTAGGGTTTACGTTAAGGGTTTGGAGTTGATGTTTTAGGGTTAAAATTTGAAGGTTTAGGGTTTTAGGGTTTAGGGTTTGAATATTAGAAAATATAGGGTTTAGGGTTTAGAGTTTAGAGTTTAGGGTTTAGAGTTGATGTTTCGGGGTTTAGGGTGTAGAGTTGATGTTTCGGGGTTTAGGGTTTAGAGTTGATGTTTCATGTTTTAGGGTCTAGAGTTGATGATTTAGGGTTTAGAGTTGATGGTTTAAGTTTCGCTTTAGGGTTTACATTTGATATTTTAGGGTTTAGATTGAAGGTTTCATAGTTTAGGGTTTATATTTGATGTTTTAAGTTTAGATTAAATTTATGTTTTTTTGTCAAAGTTAATTCAAGAGTTATAAATGTCTTTTACCCTTCATTAAAGATGAGGGTAAAATTGATTAGTGTACACATGAAAAGTAGTACTTTGAAAATGGTATTTTTTGGCAATTTCCCTAATTTTAAAAGTATTTTTTTTCAAAATTCCTTTTAATTATCTTATTATATATATTTTTTAATCATTATATATTAAACGCATGTCACAATATTAGAAGAAAAGTTATTATCAAATAATATTTTGCAATAATCTTTTGATTAGGATTTAAAAAAGGAAAATTACGATTAAATAATATTTATAATTACTTTTTTAATAAAATTTGTGTTTGTTAGTATCTTATTATATATATTTTTAATTATGAGATATATTAACACATGTCAGAATCTTAAAATATATAATTATCATGTGTCGCGATCATGTTAATTAACAACTTTGAAAAACCAAACTTTATATAGTAAGATATAATATGCAAGGGAATTTGTTTTTAAATCTCTCTTATACAAATAAAATATATGTTGATACAAATTATGTTTCAATATTTATTCAAAAATTAATTAGTATATTAATATTATTTGGAATTCTTTAATCTAATTCTTTTTATACTTTACTAAAAACTTACAATACTAATTAGATATAACTGGAAACATTAAAATAGAGAGCAATCGAGCATTGTTGACACAAATTTCTTAAATACATAATTGTGATAGCCATTATTGTTAAGTATGATATGTTTTTCTATTGGTGTAAGTTTGTATTTGAATTTAGATTTTTAAAATGAATTAAATAAATCAAGTTAAAAAAAAACATTAACCAATCCAATTTATTTTTAAGAAAAATATATGTTACCCTATGAGATATAAATTTTGATATTTTAATATAAAAATTTAGTAATATAAACAAAACACAATCCAAATCTTTAATCAAAATATTATTCACTATAAATTTAACTCAAATTCTTAATAACATATGAATAAATGTACAGTATAATATCTATTTATTTTTTTATAACTTACCAAAGTTACAATGCTAATTAGATAAAATTGGAAACATTAAAATATAGGAAAACCAAGCACTGATGACATAGTTTCTTAAACACATATTTGTGAAAACCATTACTGTTAAGTATGATTTGTTTGGATATTGATGTAAGATTGTTCTTGATTTTTTTTTTTAGAACTGAATTAATAAATCAAAAATAAAAAAAATTGTCAACCAATCAAATTAAAAGAATTAAATGGAGAGCTCTTGTATGAATGACATATAAGCAAGAATCACTAAAGTAACTTCTCAATTAATATATAGGAGGATTGAAGCCAATAAACAGATTATATGATATATGATATATATATATATATATATCCCTTTCTTATTAATTGAGAAGCATTTTAAGAAAATAACCTTTGTTTTGTATTTTAATTACAACACTGCCATTTTGCACATGTGTCAAGCTCACAATCCTTCTCAACCAAGTTATTTGAATACCCTTTCATTACTAGAAAAATTACAAGTTATGCCACTGGCCTAAATAATTTCGTCCCACTTAATTACTCATACAAAATGACAATAACTTCGTCCGACTAATTATCCTTCCTTTTGTGGTGATATTCAAATTTTTTTCATATGTTTGTTTGTTCTATACTCTCACAAAATAACAATTTATTAGAATATACCAATTCGGTTAACTTTTTCTGAATGCACCAACACCATTGTCAACTAATGGTTCTTCAGTGAATCCCATATACATATGTACCTACAAAATGAATATTAAGAGTTAATGTTCAGCTATTTTCATAGCCATTTTTTCATAATCTAGATATTTTTTATATAGGTGCGTTACAAAGTTTGAGCCGCAAGTTTCTTTCACAAGTCTAGAGGCCGGACGTGTTATATAACACATTCCACTAAAAACCGTTGGGAAACATATGCCAGAGATACACCATTGTATATAAGAAACATATACATGTCTATCAACGACTATTTCAACAATTTATATTAGTTGTTCAATGCATTACAATTTACAATGGCGAAACTCGGTTAAATGTAACATGGTTTAGTATGGTTAAAAAAAAAGGTTTTACCAATTTCATGAGCTTACTATTACGTGTGTAGTTTAATGCTATCATTCGAATAGCACAAAAAGGAATGCTAATAGCCTAATACTAATGACAAAACTTTGTAAACTGAATCAAGCAATTATTCTCCTATATATTTGAATCATTCGAATAGCACCAAAAAAGGAAGGCTATAATAATGACAAACTTTGTTTCCAAACTAAATCGTTTTGATTGAATCTACTGGCCAAAATTTACTCTCTAACATAAATTGCGTATATTATGCTTGGACATAACGTAAACCTTCTCATTAAATCAATGGGTATATATACACAAATTATATCGGCCAAAAGGAATCACAACTACCCAAGCCAAAGAAACCTAGCAACCAAAACAATATCACCGAATAATCGATGGCTAATTTCGTTCAGATTTCCGAATTAAAACCTTTCAAATCCATTTGAAGAATTAAGGTGAAGATTGTTCGTTTGTGGAAACAATATTTTGCAGCTGGAGACTATTGAGATGGTCTTAGTCAATTCCTTTATAAGTTTCTATTATTTATTCCTAATAACCACCATAGCTATCTGTTTCGTGAGTTTGTTGTGCTTTTTTAAACAGGGAGATATGATTCATCCTTTTACTATGAAGGATTTGGTAGCCCAATTTGATCAACTCTTGTGAGAACGGGTTTTAAGTTGATATTTATATGGTTCTAACTAATCTCTGCTTAAGCCTTAATGCAGATATTCAGATTGTTTATGGCCGTCACATCCATTATATATTCCTAGAAGGGATGACATTCATGATTTAAATTTCACTGAGAACAGTGAATGTTATATTTTGAAATTTATTTGTAAGAATAGCTTGATGTTGCTATAATTAACTGTAATAGAAATAACACTCTATATTCTGGCAGGAATACTGTTCACATAAAATCAGCGAGCGACACAACAAATCTAATTTCTTGATAGAAAAGCTATACAAGGCTACCAAGTCTATCAAATTACCATTTGCGACCATTTATATCTTAATGAACAAGGGCTATCAGTTTGAATGATTACGTTTCTTTTTCAGTATATTTGAATTTTTGATTTATCTATGTACTCTACGCATTTTTAACTTAGGATTTTCTAAGTATTTATTATTAGTACGTTTCATACCTTGGAAATAGGAGCCAGTGAATTAGAGAATTCTTTTCTACGCAGCTGCATATCGTTTTTGATGGGTCGGTGCCGCAAACAATGGCTTGATGTTGTTCGAGTCAATTATTTAATGGTCTCCTCGGCAGTTTGAATCACCTCCTTATGCCATTTTTTTACAAAAAGGTTCTGCTCCAAAGTAGCTAAAGCCTGTTTCATTTGCTTTATTCACTTAACATTCACTCCTCTGCAACAACTGTTTTGAAACAAAACGATTAGAAACAGTATCACCTATCTTACGAAGACAACACTCTAAAGATCTAAAATGAAGAAAGTATTATATTACCAGTGTCGAACGGAGTACCATATAGGATGATCAGAGTCTACACGAATAATTGAAGGACCAGACTGGTCAGATCTAAAGACAAACACAAATAGAGTATCTTCAATTTTGTGAATGGTTTTGTTTTTAAATGATCGAAATCTTCCATCAAACTTAATTAAATACTGAAATTTATCAATACAAGACAGGGAAGAGATACCTTTACTTGGAAGGAAGAAGAATCGATTTAGCAAAGCTTGAACCCTAAAATACTCTTTCCAATCCTTTAGTTGCCGACGAAATTTACAAAGCTTCAGATAAAAAAAAAAAAAAAAAACCATTCTTTAATTGTGTGGACTTCACACAGCCCAATAATAATATTAAAACGTTAGTGGCTCATAAAGTGTAGTTACTAATCCCAAGTTATGTTACAAACAATCCCCTCCCACATTTCATATATTCAATACTAAGCACTCTATTTTTTACATGTTTTTTCAATTACAAATCAAATCATACACCATATAATTAAGTAACTGTATTTATTCATAATGCCGTAAAACCTCTGTAAATTAATAATGTTGAGATTTTGAAATTTTATTAATTTATATCGATATTAATTTACAAAAAAAATTCTTATTTAGATTTTTTATTTTAAGATATATTTATTCTAAAATAAGAAAACTATTTGATTTTAGTGTATAGACATTAATTGTTATTTTGAAAGTTGACATTTATATTAATTTTATTATATTATTTGGTGTATATAATATATATTGCATATAATTTAAATGTGGTTTTACTTATATAAAGAAGAATTTAAATGTGGTTTTAGATATAATATTACTAAATCTCATCAAAAATATAATCTGTTAAAAAAATATAAAGATAATTTTATTGTGAATATAAAACAAATAATATAATAATAGTTTCTTACTTATATAAAATATGTATACATATAAATTATTAATTTATAATTTTAATGGGACCACATATTTATATATAATTTTTGAAAAATTATTATCTTATTATTTTATCGATTTGTGTCAAATTTTGAACTGGTTCAAACTGGGACCGATAAAATTTATTAATTTATAGAGATTAATAATTTATGGAGTATTAACTTATAGAAGTCCTACTGTATATGTTATCAAACCATATAATAGTTTTGAACAAAATATCAAAATATTTTTCTTTCAACCAAAAATAATAAAATATTTTACTCCGCGCAAGGCGCGGGTCTCAACCTAGTATATATATATATATATATATATATATATATATATATATATATATATATATATATATATATATATATATATATATATATATATATATATTATTTAAACTGTTAACATGTTTATAAATAAAATGGTGAATCTGCTCAAGAACAAAATATGAGAATGAAATTAAAAATATAGCCCTCTATTATATAGGGCAAATCCCCAAAAAATACATGGGTTTTTTTGCAAAATTGACTTACAATTCAAAGTCAAACACAAAACTAACCTCCCTTTTTAAAAAAAAATTAGTTATGCCTTATTCACCCCACAAGTTCATAGAATTCACGAAAATGCCATCAATTTTTTTTTTCTTTTCGAAAATGACATTTTTACTCTCTCGCCCTCATCATCTTCAAGTAATTACAAGATTGCCATTGTCATCAATACCTTAACCACCATGAACAACCAATTTGAAGCTCTTAATGCTCCCAAAATCGATTTACCCTTCTTTTTTCTCCATTCTTATGAACTAAACACAACATCTCTCTCACTTTCTCTCCATATTAAGCTAAAAAAACCCAAGATTTTGATTCTACATTTTTTATAATTCATAAAGTCAAAGAAGCTAACACTTATGGGTGGGTCACTTTCGTTTAAGATTATGTGTTCTTGGAGAAGCCTTATGTGTGCTAAGGAAGTTATCTCACCAATTTAAAGTATGAAATCGAGTTTTTTTTTTCAGATCTGTTCGTCCAGACAACTTACAGGCTGTAGACGACTTACCTAGAAGTCGTCTGGTCAACGCAGATGTTATTTTTGCAATTGACTTTGAAATATGTTTTCTAAGACGACTGAAAGTTAAGTCGTCTGATTTTGTTTGGTTACAAAAAAATCTCCAAATAACCTAGACGACTTACATTTCAGTGGTCATAGGTTAGTTTTGTATTTGACTGGATTATTTCAGAAGTTTGACTTTCCCGGACGACTTACATTTATGGTGAAAATTGAAATATCAATATTTTATTAACACTAAACGACTTACAATTAAGTCGTTATAGGTTAGTTTTGCAATTGAAAAAAAAAACTTCAATATTTAATTATAGCCAGACGACTTACAATTCAGTCATCTGCCCGACGACTTACATGTAAGTCGTCCAAGATTTTATTCCGAGATTCTGGTCAAACCTCGTAAATCCTGGACGACTTACAAGTAAGTCGTCTGACGGACGACTAAATTGTAAGTCGTCTATATATAATTAAATATTGAAGTTTTTTTTTCAATTGCAAAACTAACCTATGACGACTTAATTGTAAGTCGTCCAGTTTAAAAAAAATATTGATATTTTAATTTTCATGAGACGACTGAAATGTAAGTCGTCCAGGAAAGTCAAACTTCTGAAATAATCTAGTCAAATGCAAAACTAACCTATGACGACTGAAATGTATGTCGTCTAGCTTTTTTGGAGTTTTTTTTTAACCAAACAAAAGTAGACGACTAATTTTTCAGTCGTCTCAAATAACATATTTCAAAGTCAATTGCAAAAATAACCTATGCGTTGACCAGACGACTTTTATTTTAGTCGTCTGGAATACTTAGATTGAAGTAGTCCGCGTCGACCTAAATGGACGACTTCTCTGGAAGTCTACTAGATGACCTCTGTGGATGTCGTATGCGTCAATGTTTAATAAACTTGCATTTTCTCCAAAACTATAGAGATTTTTTAACATTTTCTTGTTAATTCATGTTTATTAATAAATATTTGGGCTACTGACTGAAATTTATAACTTAATTGGTGATATTTATGAGGTTACCAACATTCACGTTAATTAAAGTTTCTAACTGATCTGAGAAGACTTCCATGGAAGTCTTCTCCGCTAGTTTTTAAGTCTTCTACGCTAGTTTTTGAACAACTTGTATTTTTAAGAGTGATAAGTAACTTCAAGATATGTAAAACTCATATATACACAATATGTTCTCTCCCTTAGTTTTACTAAATTTGACTAAGTTTTTCAAATAAAAAATATGATATACTTTGACTAGTTACTATTGTTTGTTTCCATCTCTTAAGTATTATTGTTATAAACACTAATGACGATTATTGTTATGAGTTGGAAGAAAGGTTAAAATGCTTCTTAAAATGTTGTATCAATATGAAGCTACCAACATTCTTGTTTATTAAGATGAGAAAAAGGCCATTGGAGTTTATTATTGCATATAAGAGATCCAAAGATAAGAAAAAGGCTATTGAAGTCTATTATTTCATTGATTTGTAAATGTGTAAACACATTGTTAGCACATGTATTACATCTTGGGAAACATTATTACTGATTTTACAAAAAAAAACACAACTAAAAGAGTAGACATGCAATTCACAAAACATACCACAAACAAAATTATTATAGATAATTCCTCTACAAAGACAAGCTTGGACTCCACTTGATATGGAAGAAGACTTTGCCAGACGACTTCCAGGAAGTCCAGACGACTTCCAGGAAATGCAGACGACTTCCAGGAAGTCCAGACGACTGAAATGGAAGTAGTCTGGAAGACTTCCTGGAAGTCGTCTAGTGCATTATATTTTAGACGACTAACAGGTAAGTCGTCCCAGAAGTCTTCCAGATCTGAAAAACCTGCATATCCAAAAACATTCAAATGACTTAAAAACAGAAAAAATGAGTGGAAGATTAAAAAAATCTACCTTTATAGAACACACAAAAATACATATCTAAAATTAATAGATCTACCTTTAAATGAGTGGAAGATGAGTACCATCTGATTAAAAACCTGCAAAAAAGATAGATTAGTAAGAAAAACATGAGACAAAACTGAAAAATTCATATAAAGTTTGGTCTTTTGAAGTCAAAGAGATTAGAGTAGGTTTAGAGAGTTTTATTTTGGGAAAAAAGTAAGAACTTTATACAACAAGAAGTTACCAAATGAAAAAAAATCAGATATAAAAACTTACCAAAACACTCAGGTCTATTATGAAAGGGAGACTTCGTCAGAAGACTTCCAGGAAGTCGTCTAGTGCATTATATTTTTGACGACTAACATGTAAGTCGTCTCAGAAGTCTTCCAGATTTGAAAAACCTACATATCAAATCCATATCTGAAAAACCTGCATATCCAAAAACGTTCAAATGACTTAAAAACTGAGAAAATGAGTGGAAAATTAGATAAATCTACCTTTATAGAACACACAAAAATACATATCTAAAATTAATAGATCTACCTTTAAATTAGTGGAAGATGAGTACCATCTGATTAAAAACCTGCAAAAGAGATATATTAGTAAGAAATACATGAGACAAAACTGAAAAATTCATATAAAGTTTGGTATTTTCAAGTCAAAGAGATTAGAGAGAGGTTGAAGAGTTTTAGAATGATGAACATTACATTTTTGTTGCAGCCATTGGAGAGGAGGAGAGATAATGTGTAAATTTTTCTTTATATAGGGAGACAAAAAATCCAATTAGATTAAATATTTTTGATTCAGACGACTTACTAGTAAGTCGTCCAGAAGAGTTTAATATTTTTAGCGGGAAATTAAAATATTTTTAGCGGGAAACTAAAATAGAAGACTTTCCAGACGACTTACTTGTAAGCCATCTGGTTTAAATTATTTAAGCGGGAAAATATTTTTTTAAAAAAAATTTAGGCGGAAATATTTGGACGACTTACATGTAAGTCTTCTGTTTTAATTTCTTCACCAGACGACTGAAACGTAAGTCGTCTAGACCCTAAACATAACCCCTAAACTTAATTAACTAACTAAACACTTCATAAAATCAAATTAAATTTTAAAAGTGTTTACTATACACAAAAATAAACACGTATAGGTAAAAAATTATTTTTTCAAAAAAACATTCAAGCTTTCCAAAATCTAACCCTAAGAATATATACAATACTATAACATATGTTCTCAAACCCTAGACCAAAGAATACCATGATTCACTACCTGCACTCATCTATGTTGAAAACAATTCAATTTTATTATATTTTAATTTATATCACTTAAAACTGTTTATAATTACATGATTTTAATTTTTCGCTTATCAAAATATTATTTAAAAAATTTATAAATTATTTTTAAGATCAGCTACACCAGAAGACTTACTTTGAAGTTGTCCAGACGACTTTCAACATCTCAGACGACTCAGACGACTTACTAGGGCTATATTCGTAAAAATAGCTTCTGTTTTTTTGTTTGGTCACAAGGGGCTGGACAGTAATTTCACAAGGCTTTTAGGTTAGTTTTGCATTTGATTCAAGTTTGAGTATAAGTTTAGGGTTAAAATCAAGTTATGGGTTAGTTTTGGCAAAAACCCCAAAATACATTGTGTATGTTTGACCAATTACTATAAGAATATCTCTCAAAGAAATTCTACAACTTAAAATATATAGTTTTTTGCTTTTTTGAAAGGAACTTCAAAACTTCAACTTTAGAGTTTTAAGGGGTGAAACTCTATATTTAAAGTTTTACTATTCAAAACTCCAAATTTGAAGTTTCATCTTTTTATTTACATTTTGGTGCTTATAATTAGTTACAAATCACATTTATGATTTTTAAGAATTTTTCATTTATCGTTTTAGTCCATCAAAATTTTGTATATCATAAATATTTCAAATTTGTTTTTATAAATTTAAATTTTACATATAAAATTAAATTTAAATTTTTAAAAAATAAAATTTAAATTATTTAAAACTAGAACTAGACAACAAGAATATTACAAAAGAAACATAATAATTGTTTTTTTAAATGATACATGAAAACATAACTATTACACAAATTTAAATATTATAACAACACTAATAGTCTAGTAAATTTTTTTTGGAATCTCGAAAGTCTCTAAAATATTGTGCAAATAATTGTTTTGTAACCGAAGACGGCTTACTACGGAAATAATTTTATGGAATAATGTGGTATTTTGCTTGTAGTTTAATATTTAATTTTTTATTTCCATTTATAAATTTATACTTTAGTATAAATTTTTATTAATTAATATTACTGTAATATTTTTATATATGTGCTAATTATTTATAAATGTTTATGGAATTATATTAATTATGACAAATATAAGGATTATAGTGTAAAATACAAATAACCTTAAAGTTAAATTTGAAGTTTTGTTTTTGAAGAAGAACGTATTGAAACTTCAAATATAGAGTTTTGTAAATTCTAAAATAAAGAGTTTTTTTTGGAATTGCTCTAAGTTTTTTTCACATTATCAAAATGCAAATATAAATATATTGTCATCATATGGGGAAATGTTAAGTAGTTTGGTAGTATTTTTTTTTGCCAGGGTAGTCGCCGGTAAAAAGTTGTCTGGTAGCTAATGTCATCGTTGTACACCATGGTAAATTTAAAAATGAAGAAGACAGATTAACAGAAAGTTTGTTTCAACGTTTACATCAAAGTCATTTTTGTTTTTTTGGTAGAATACATCAAAGTCATTTAGTAGAGAGGAAAGACTAAACCATCAACATCATTTAGTATCCAAAATTATGCTTAGTTTAGAAAGGTAGATGGATAAAGGGTAGATAAACTGCACGTGTATACCATTCAACAAAAATGTTAATACATTGACTTTGAAGTTTTTGTTCGAATCGACCTTGTAACCGTTTAATGGGTTGAATAAAAATTTACTTAAAAAATGTTTATACTTGTTTGTAATGCCGTAGAACATTACTTAAATATTTTTAATTGTTTGCTCTTAGCCACATAGACTAAGTGGTGGGCAGTTGCCCCTGATGACTTTTCAAAATTACATGTATAACTTTATAAACAACTTCTATTATGTTATTCTACCCCTATATATTTACATCAATGCCTCCCATAAAAAAATTTTCTATCTCCGCCCTGCTCTTAGTTTGTAGACCACAAGCAAAATATTTTTTAGCAGAATATATTATCAACTTCTACTCAGGAGTACTTCAATTGTATCCACATACAGTGTCTATTATTTGAGAAATTGCCCAAAATACTATATTCATAGTACCCTTTTTCATGTTTACACTAATCAATTTTACCCTCAATTTAAATGAAAAGTAAAAAAACATTTATTAACCCTAGTTGCTTTCCAGTGTCTCCTTCTTGGCCCGGTGCCTTTTAAAGGCTTCATCTTCAGCTTGGCCAAATACTCAGCAAACACAGCTCCCAAGTTGACCGATCGGTCCTCCATCATGTCCTGCAAATCGCCAATCTCCACCAAATTTCTCACTGACTTGAACAAAAGTGTGAATTCCTGTACTCACACTTTGTTCAGCTCCATCTTGCACAACAGTGTGTTGGCAAGGACCTTGATGAAGTAGAGCATTGTAGGATGGCAAATGTCAGTCTGGTCGCCATCCCTGAGTCAAAGTGTCCAGAAGCGATGAGTCCCCAAAAATCTGACTGTCCTGGAAACGCTGGGACTGTGCAGTAGATGTTATCGCGATACTCGAAGCAGTAGATGTCGCAGAGAGTTGGTAGAGGAATCACGTCTGATGCCTGCGATTAAAAAGGTCAAAGTACCCTCGCTTGCCCTCTTCACCCTCTCGTTGGCGTAGCTGACCATGGCTGTTGCTATGAACTGCTTGACCAGGTCAGGATATAGGTCATGTGACCGAGACCCAACTCCGTGATCATTGCCCTCAAGTCGCTCTCAATCCCCAGCTGCTTCACGAGGTCCCAATCGATGAAACGCGTTTTCTCTGTAGTGACATTCTGCCAAGAGTTGTAGAAGAGGCTGTCTTTGTAGAAACCCTTTAAAAAAATAATGGTCGGGTATCTTTGTGGTGGTCGAGTCACGGGCGATAAGGATCGATCGAGAAGTTTTGAAGTACGAGTTGGGCAAAGAAGTGATCGTGAGTGAACTATGTTTCGAATAAGTTGCTCGACCGTAGTTAGAAGATGTCTTAGATTGTTCAGTAGGACGTTTTGGAAGCACGACGTTTCAGAAGCTCAACGGTTTAGAAGCACGACGTTTCTTAACCACGAAGTAATCCGCAATACTTCGTATCAGCAGAATATTAATTCAGAGACATCATAAGTTGTAAGCATGACGTGAGTTAAGCCGGACGGGAAGCAAGCACGATGGGATCAAAGCACAACGCGAAAATCCGAAATTGGACGAAAACCCTAATTTCAATATTATGAAAGTTTTCGATGAAGCCGAAGGATCGGAAAATATTTACTGCCAAGGTCAGACTTCAGATTGGAGTTTATTAAAAATATTCAACTCATCAGTACGGGAGCAGAAAAATATTCTGGATAAATCGTGGATCAGAAATTTGCCGGAAGGAACAAAATCAGGCGAATGGACTGAGAAGCTCGAGGTGGCTCGTTGCATGGCGTCATAACGTGGTGGCAACCATCCAATCAGCTGAGTTTCTTCAGAAGCTCGTGGTGTCGCCGTGCATGGAAGCACTACATGCAGCCTGACATGTAGAAGCACGAGCTGGATCGAACAAGCACAAGGTGTCTCCGCGCATGGAACCGAAGCATGCTGATCGACATTTGTGTGCTGCTGTGGCGCCTTGCATGAGTTCCAGTCATGCAGCCTGACATCTTGGAGTAGTGGTGGCACCCTGCATGTGTCCTGGCCATGCTGAAAGACATGTGGAGCATGAGGTACCGCCACACATGCGTCCGGAGCCATGCGAAGCGACACACGGGCTGCCACCAACCTGAAGCTGATTGGTTGTTGTCTTCTATAAATACCCCACGACCCTAGCTCATTTATTCACATCCAGACCTTTCCAAACCAAGCTAAAACCGTGAGAGAAAAGTAGAAAAATAAAGCAAGTGATTCCGTGCTATTTCGAGAGTTTTAGAGAGTTTTAGAGAGTTTTCGAAGTCAGTTATCTACTGATTTTGAGTCAGCGCCTAGGGAAGGTTCTGTCCAATTGAAGGTCAATCAAGTGAAGATCAGTTTAGATGGCAAGCAAGTCAATGTGGCTATAGAGAGAGAGAGCAATAGAGAGAGAGAGAGAGAGAGAGAGAGAGAGAGAGAGAGAGAGAGAGAGAGAGAGAGAGAGAGAGAGAGAGAGGCCAGTTTTGTCCAACCGATGATTCTCTATGATTATGATGCGGAAGCTCTGTCTAGATCTGTCCGTCCAAGACAGTCATATTCTGATGGTCAAGTGGAGGTGCTGTCCAGAGATAGTTCAGTTACATGAGTTCAGATCAGTTGAAGTTCTGCTCGATACTCCGCCGGAAAGTCCGAAAGAACTGTCCAGAAGCTAAAGGAGGTTCTGTATGAATCCATATCAGTCCGTCCAGACCTGTCAGTTTCAACATGATCAAGCCGAGGTTCTGTCCAAGTCGAGATCAGTCCAGTCCAGTCAAGTCGTCCCTTGGGTTTTGGCCAAGTCCTCTCTGATCAACCAGTTGCTTCTCGCCTAGAATACTGTGAGTTAGCTTGTTTGAATTCAACTTGGAATTTAGGGTAGTTTTGTGAGTTGGCTTGTTTGAATTCCACTTGGAATTTAGGTAATTTTTTGAGTTGGTTTGTTTGAATTCCACTTGGAATTTAGGGTAGTTTTGTGAGTTGGCTTGTTTGAATTCCACTTGGAATTTAGGGTAGTTTTGTGATTTGGTTTGTTTGAATTCCACTTGGAATTTAGGATAGATCGAGTCTGCATATAGATTAGAATCACGCTATTGCCTGGTAGAGTCCTTAGGGTTATTTTATTTATGGAACCAGACTCAGTTTAGCAAGGGCTAAGCTGAGATAAATGAAATTAAGACTAGGGCTAGGGTGCATCATATTGTCTATTCTTGTGTGTTGATATGGTTGAGTGCAGGTTCCCGTTATCTTTAAACATAGATTCGTAGCAGGAGGCCGAACTATCTGGGTAACGGTTTGATTGAGTAGATTGCTTGAGTAGATTTAATTAAATGCTTGCTCGTTTAATTAATCTTGTTGATTGAGATTAGTCATCTCTTGGTAATAGAGTGACTAACTGGTTGAGTTGTTTAGTGATGATATTGTTAGTGTTGTAGAGTTAAGAGTGCAATTCCATATAGCTTGTGTGAAACCCACCATGCTAGGCATGTTTGGGGGTTAATTAGTGTTTCCTCAACCTTGTACCCGACAGGTTTAAGGAAACCCCTTATTCGCTGGATCGAGAGCACTTAGAGACACAGGGTCATGGCCTACGGCTGAGTGGTTACACAGACGGGGTAGTGACCGGCAGTGACCCGACTGTACTGGGGCTGTCTTGTGGTGACCCGACCGTACTGTAAGCCGCGATCGACGTGTAACAACCGGCAGCGGACCGACTGTACTGGGGCTATCGTGTGGTGACCCGACTGTACTGTGGGCCGCGTTCAGTTGAAAGTTCCTTCTCCTAGTCTTTCTGATAGGGAGATAGGATATTGCCAAGGATGATGAGGAGGAACACTCACTGTTTCCCGAGGTAGTGTATTGTGTTGGGTTAGAGTATTGTGTTGTGTTAGAGTGTCGTAGAGGGTTATGGAACCCTAGATTAAGAGTAGCATTGATATACGGTGTTACGAGTTAGATCGAGTCCTAGTTACTCATAGTTATTATTGTTATTGTGTTTGGTTGTTGATTGATTTGTTTGCAGGTTCTGACATTAAGTACTAAGTCTGGCTTAGGTACCGGATTAAGCTTGGTGTGTATTTCGTTAGTGTAGGCCTGACATTGGTATGTATGTGTTTGAGGGATTGCTTGTGAAGGGTGGTGCATATTAAAGCTATGCGGTATCATTGGTTGGCCGATCATGTTCTTGTCTGATTGTTGGTCGACCGACTAATGATACTTGCATAGTTTAAGTATCTAACACTACATCAATACTGAGCTCAAGCGTATATATGGTTAACTAGGGATTGGTTGTTGAGTTGTTTTAATGCAGGTTCCCGTTACTTGAAGCTAGATCATGACAGAAGGCCAAGTCTGACTTAGTAACGGTTTGCTTAGCCTTAGCTTTTATTGCATGCTAGGACTAGATTGTTTGTTATTTTGGGTTGTCTGGGTTAGAGTCTAGGTTGCGGGTAGAGGCCGCCAGCTCATTGAGTAACGTTAGGTTACTCATCCAACTCCGTTGTCCTTTTTGCAGGTTGCTTTAGGTAAGGATGATTGGATAGCTTGGAGATGGACGTTAGGACGGCCGGTGTAGATTTTCATGCCTTTTGTAAACGGTATTGTGAATTGTGTTAAGTTGACTCGATTTGGCATTAGGCTGGGCCTAGTCTTGATTATTCTATGTGTGAATATTTCCTAAATCAATAAAATTAATTGTTTTATATGCGCTTCATGAGTACTCTGATATTTGACTACTCCGGTCTAACACAACATTAGGTCGTAGTACGGGTTGAAAAGCCTTAGGCCTCGATCTAACGGAAAACGCTAACTCTAGGTACGGGTTGCAAAGCCTTGTGCCTTGACGGAGCAGGTCGAGTTAGTGGATGAACTGGTCTAGGTCGTGGAGTAATTTTGTGACTCTGACCAGATCGTCTGATGTGCCCCAGTCCATGGACCAGACCGATCAGAACATTCCAGACGTCCCAGCTGAGGTTCATCCTACCGATCAGATCAGAAAGATCGACCGGGCCATCTATCAGCTCTACCCGCGAACTTCCGGATTGGAGCTTCATCCAGATCCTCGACCAGATGCTCGAACTGACCGAACTGAAGTCCGTCTCTCCCGGCCAACTCGACAAGCCAAGACTGATAGCCAAGCCAGACTTGAGAAAGATCATGCCAGACTTGACTTGGATCATGAGGTTTCACAAAATGATCGAGACTTCTCTCTTTTGACTCGATTGGCTCGTACCGCATGTACCGACGACCGTGCTGATGATCTCGCTACCTTGTTTGATCCGATCATGGACTTTTCCTTTGGAAATTTCTCTAAGGCAAGGATCCTTAAGCTATCAGAAGACTTGGGTTTTGTCGGAACGCAACTTGTCCGATCAGAACGCCCCACGGCCTTAGCAGAACGTACCGCGGCCCTTGCTGATCGTCCCACCAATGTGAATGTCCTTACCGCCTTGGACTTAGCCGGTTCAGATGCATCTTGATGGAAGCCGATCAGTCACATTAATTAAATCTTCTCTTTATTTCCGTGTAAAGACTAGATCTAGATCTAGATCTACTTTTCATTTAATTCCTAGATCTACAAAACTCTATAAGTATGAAACTCTTTTCATTTAAATGATCAGAAATCGTTTTGTCAAAAGCTTTTGAGTTTAAACTCTTTGTTCTTCGTTTAAAACTTGTCTTGTTTCTTGGTGAGTCATATCCAAATAAACACTTCCTCAAATCGTTGGTCTTGTGAGTCATATCAAGCAACGACGAGAGATCCTTCACTTGGTGGTCTTGTGAGTCATATCAAGCACCATTTGGAGTCGGGAATATCGAAGGCCTTTCCGCAACCTTCGTGCGACCCTTCAATCCATTCAGTTCTCCATCCGGAGTTCATATCCAAATCTGATCCATTGGAGTGAACCGATCTTAGGGTCCTTCAAGTGGTATCAGAGCCGCTCGTTTGGTATCTTCTAAATCATTCATCTTTCTCATCTTCCATTTCTTCATAAACACTCTTCATCTATCTATCTTGAATCCGGGCCACTCATTACCATCCTCAATCTATCAAAAAAAAAAGAAAAGAAAAAGATCTATCAAAAAAAAAAATTCGAAAAGTTTTTCATTTGGGGATTGGTGGTGGAAGAGAAAGCCTGCTGGCTGGGGAGAAATCCAGCCTTTGAGGTGGTTAAAACGGATTCCCAAAACCAAAAATCTCTTATCTTTCTCTCTTTTAAAATTCCCTTGTGTTTGCTTGGATTTTGTCCATTGAGTTTGTCTTTTACCACTTAGTGAAGAAGGTATTTTTGAAAATGTCTCTTTAGTGGTGGTAAAAATGAAAAGTGGTACCATAAAAGTGGTAAACATATAATTTCTCCTTGAATTATTCAATATATTTTTTATTTTATAATTTTGTAATTTGTAAAAAATTCAAAATGATAGTACGTAAAAAAATTTGTATATACAATATTCATTCCGCATAAGACATTAACCATCACACCATCATTTTTAAAGCATAGCTAATGATGTAAGTTTATATCACGAGCATTAATTTTTTCTTGATAATTATGCAATTAATCTGATTTTCATTACTTGAGAGTAATTGAGTATATAACCATTAATGACGACCCGAGTCTTAGTCTTAAAATGAGGGGCAAATTTAGCAATATAGAGATGAATAAAAAATTTATTTCTAAATGTACTTTTTAATAGAGATGATATCTAATTAAATTTTTATAAAAAAAACTGAAAAATTTTCACAGAAATTTGTCATTAAATTATTTTAATTAAGTATAAATATAGTTGGTGAAAATTTTACTGTTGATATATTTACAAATATAAATGTTTTTAATCTTTTCTTTCTCTATAGTTTTTTTTTTCCTTTTCTTGCATGAATCTGGTAGTAGTGATTATTTTTTATTTGTAATTACCACACTTAAGTCTATATATTATTTCATGATTATATAAATTTTGTAGAAACTATTCCAAAAAAACTTACAGAAACAGGAGTACGACATGTTAACATACCAACAAGGAGGAATAAGTCATTACCAGATTTTAACATGTACGTCCCTCCGAGTAAATATTCATTTTATAAATGTATAACTTTAATATTATTGCAATTTTTTTCAAATATATGACTTACAGTAAAAGTGTTTGTGTAACTCTATAATGTTACTCGCTAGGTTTTTTATTCGACATTAATAATTTTTTTTTATCATCAACTTATACAGACTCATACTGACTTTGTGAACCTAACCGGAAGATCTACATCCATGTGAACGGAAAAAGACGGTTGCTTCCTGACACTGCGTGCTAGGCTATCCACCTTTGAATTTTGCGTCCTTCGTACATTAATGATCTCTGATACAAGGAAACTTCCTTTCATGGTTTTTGTTGTCTTCCAAATAACTTGCAAAAACTGGTCATTCTTCTGGTTCCAAAACCATCTTCACCAATTGAGAACAATTTGTTGCCAACGTAACCTGAAACTGACGTAAGTTCCTCACAAAACGTAACATTAATAATATATAATGATTTTTTTTATACATTTTATTTTGCTATTAATTGTTATTACATACTAATATATTTTTGAGTTCATTACAATAAATTCAAAATAGAGAATCTTCTTCAAAATATATATTTAGTTATATAGTTTGCATACAATACCTTTATAATTTTATTTAGTTATACTTTAGAAATATTTTTTTTAGGATTATTTATATTTTCTTGTTGTGTTTAAATATATATTTTAGTATCGATCAGTATTATGCAGAATTTTATAAATAAATATATTGTTCAGTTTAAGTAATTTAGGCCAACTATTTTAATAGATTTAATACATAGAGTATCTATCATATTGTTTTACTATATTTTATCAATACCTTTTGATTTTTTTTTGTTAATAAACTAATGCACTATTTTAGTAAAAAGAAGCTGAAAGTGTTCGTAAGATTTTTTATGTAAGTTATATCCTACTATATTTTGTATATAATTACTTTAGCTAATATATTGTTGTGATTTTTGAAATAAAATATGTTTAATATATTGGTGTAGATAAAAAGGTTTAACATATGTTAACAATTTTATTTTGTATAAAAGTATTACATATTTTATAAATTTTAATCCTTTTAAACAGTGAATGATATTTTATTTTGATGAAAGTAATTTTTAAAAATATTTTAATTTACGAATTTAATATTATCTTTCATATGTTTTTTTTGTTAAAAAAGAGTTAAACCCGAGTCTATTAAAGACACAGACCTAACCCCCGGGTGGGAGGTGCAGCCCACGACAGGCCCTCTCCCAGGTTTTCATACGGACATATCCGCAGCCGTGGTGAGCAGAACAATGTGACTTAGTTTCCGCAGCAAGAAGATCGAACCCGGAATGTGTTTTCATCCAAGGTCCATCCACTACCACTGGACCACAAGGCCCGCTCAATATTATCTTTCATATGTTATTTATCTATTACTTCTACTTTAATATAATATTTACCATAATTATAAAATTTATAAACAAATATCATAGTATTTTATTTTTTGTTTTATAATAAATTTTAACGTTAATTTACAATTATATTATTTTCTAATTATTAAATTAATCACCAAATTAATTTTAAAAAATATTTATAAAATTTTTGTAAGATTTTATCAGATTTTTACACAACAATTTTTTTTTATAATTAGAAGTAAATTTAAATTTAAAGTTAAAATTGATTTATTATATATATTATCTATAGTTATTAAGATTTTTACAAAGGTTATATATTTAATATATTAATGTAAATAATCGAATAAATGTAATTGATGAAATGAACCTAGTATCATCTTTTAAGGAAAATTGCCAAATATGAGCTGTAACTTGATTTTAGACACAAAGGTATATCCGAACTTGAATCAAATGCAAAAGTAAACCAAAAGGCTAGCGAAATTTTAAATAGCCCTTATGATAAAAAAAAAACAGAATGTACTTTTACAAATATAACCCATGGAAGTCTTCTAGGGGTTTTATAAGTTTTCTAAGAGAAGACTTCCCTCGTATTATAGATCTTAAAAATAATTTATACATTTTATTAAAAATATTTTGATGGGGAGAAAATTGAAATCATGCAACTATAAACATTTGCAAATGATAAAAATTAAGATATAGTAAAATTAAAAAGTTTTCAACACAGGTGAGTGAACAATGTGAGTCATAGTATTCTTTGGTTTAGGGTTTGGTAACATATGTTGTAGTATTGTTTGTATTTTTAGGGTTAGATTTTGGAAGCTTAATATTTTTTCAGAAAATTAAAATTTAACCTATATGTGTTTAGTTTCTTGTATATTAAACACTTTCAAAGATTAGTTTAAGTTTAGTGAAGTATTTTTTTAAGTTAGTTATTTAAGTTTATGGTATAAATTTAGGGTCTAGAAGACTTTCAGAAGTCTTCTGGACGAGTAGTATATTTAGAGACAGAATTTTAAAAGATTTCCTTGAAAATCTTCTGAATTGAAAATATTTAACCTAAACAGAAAAAAAATTTCTTCATATATAAAGAAAATATACACATTCTTTATGTGCCTCTCAAATGGCTGCAACAAAGATATAATGATTCTCACTAAAACTCTTCAACTTCTCTCTCATCTCTTTGAACTTTAAAACATCAAACTTTATGTGAATTTTTTTATTTTTTGGTCTCATCTCACTATTTTATCTTGTTTTTACAGATTTTTTATCACATGGTTCTCATCTTCCATTCGTTTAAAGGTAAATCTATAAATTTTGAATATTTAAGAGCTTTTTTCAAATATGACCTAAAATTTCAAATCAAACACAAAAATAACCCATGTTTTTTTGAAAAAAAAAATTCTTTATTCACCCTAGAAGTTTGAGTTATTCACGAAAATGCCATTATTTTTTTCTTTCTTTTTGTGCAAAATATTCTTTTACCTTATCATCCTCATCTTCACCAAGTATTTCCAATATTGTCATTGCCATCAATACACTAACCAACATGAACAACCAATTTGAAGCTCTTAATGCACCAAAGTTTCGATTTTTACTCTTCATATCTCATTACTTATGCACACAAACCACATATCTTTCATTCTCTTTTCAAACTCATCCAAAAAAACTAAGATTTTGATAAACCACATATCTTTCACTCTCTTTTCAAACTCATCCAAAAAACTAAGATTTTGATTCCAAGCTTTGTAAGGTTCATAGAGACATTGAAGCTCATGATTCGTGGTCATTAACGACTTGGTAGCTTTTGTATTGAAGTTTTGGGTACTTGGAGAAGCAAAACAAGTAATCTCACAGGCTCAAGATATGAAATCATTTTTTTCTCAGATCTGTTCGCGAAGACTTTTAGAAGATTTTGCTAGATGTGTTCCCCATCAAGAAGACTTCCGTAGAAGTCTTCTAACTTTCCTTTATTAAGAAAAAAAACAAAAATCCCAGAGAAAACTTCTTGAGAAGTCTTCTCAGATAAATAGATTAGTTTTGCAATTGAACAAAGTTTGTCAGAAATTTGAATTTTTATAGTCTTCTCATAAAAAACTTCTATAGAAGTCTTCTGAAAAGTTTTTTCGAAGTCTACTCACTGTCCTAAGAAGTCTGCGTGGGTTACTTTTGAAATTGAAAAATAACAGTGAAACATTTAATATTAATGAGGACTTATTCTCGAAGTTTCCGACAAACGTCAGTCAATTGCAAAACTAACATGTTTATCCAAGAAGACTTTTCGAGAAGTCTTCTCAGGCAGTTTCGAGAATTTTTCAAATTCAAAATTAAGCCAATATTTACAAAGGAAGACTTCTCAAGATGTCTTCTGTAGAGTAGACTTCTTAAGAAGATTTTTCAAATTCAAAATTAAGCCAATATTTACAAAGGAAGACTTCTCAAGATGTCTTATGTAGAGTAGACTTCTTAAGAAGTCTTCCTTCGTAAATTTGCAATTGATAAAATGACCTAAATAGAAGACTTCCGTAGAAGTCTTCTACGTCAATATTTAATAAACTTTCATTTTCTCTACAATTAAAATGACTTTTTAATATTTTCTTATTAATTCATGTGTATTCGTCAATATTAGGGCTCCTGGATTAAATTCATAACTTATTTGGTGATAATTATGAGATTTCAAAATATTTATGTTTACTAATGTTTCTAGCTAAAGAAGTCTTCTTTAGATGACTTCTGGAGAAGTCTTCTATGTATGATTTTCAAGAGTGTTAAGTAACTTCAAGGTATGCTTTTAACTTTCAAAAGGGTTAAGTAACTTCAAGAATATCAAATCATGTGGTTTAATGTGTCTCTTTAGATTATACGGTATAATTTTGACTGAGTTTTTGTGTTATTATGTTTTGTTATGAGTGGGTAGAATGGTTTAAAAAAATTCTTGGTATGTTGTATCAATAACTTCAATAATGTCAATTAATTTGGGGAAAACATGAAAATATATACCAAATTCTTTTGATTAACATCTCTTCAAGTTTACAAAAAAATTCACAACTAAAATCATAAACATACAAATCATAAAACACGCCATAAACAAAACTATTAAACATGGAACTAGATATAATTCCTCCACATAGATAAGCTTGGACTCCATCTCACATCATTCCTTTGTACCACCTTGGGCAGGAGACTTTGTAAGACTTCCCGAAGACTTCGCAGGAAGTCATCTAGCATAAAATACATTAGAATACTTCCCAAGAAGTCTTCTGAGAGTCTTCCAATAGTCTTCTGAGAAGTTTTTCAAAGTCTGACTCAGATATGAAAAATCTGCATATTCAAAAACATTCAAATTACTTCAAAACAGAGAAACCTTCAAAAGTAGCTTTTTATGTTTATATAATAAACAAAACAATCAAATTAGGTTGAATCTATAACTTTTTAGAATCTTATATATAAACACACACAAAATACATATCCAAAATTTGTACCGCTTTGGGCAGAAGACTTCGGAAGACTTCCTGAAGATTTCGTGGGAAGTCAGTTTTCTAGCATAAAATGCATTAGAAGACTTGCCTAAAGTATTCTGAGAAGTCTTTCGAGAGTCTTCTGAAAATTCTTTCAAAGTCTGTCTCAGATATGAAAAAACCTGCAAATTCAAAAACATTCAAATGGCTTCAAAACAGAGAAAAACTTCAAAAATATAATGTTATGCTTAAATTAAAAAAAATTGTCACATTAAGTTGAATCTATAACATTTTAGAATCTAATATATAAAACACACAATAATACATATCCAAATTTTAGACTTCCCAAGAAGTCTTCTAGAAGTTTTTCAAACCATAACCTAATAAACTAACTAACTAGATAGAAAAAAAACAATTCATTAAACTTAAAATCAACTTATAAATCGTTTAATATACACAAAACTAAACACATGTAGATCAATTTTTTTTTTAAAAAGTTAAGGTTCTAAAATTAAACCCTAAATACAAACAATACTATAACACATGTAACTAAACCATAAACCAAAGTTCTCTAGGAGTCTTCCAGGCCCTATAATCAAAAAAACTAAGCAAAAACCCTTCCTTAGACTTAAGAGAAACTTAGAAAGTGTTTAAATCAAGTAATTAGATAGTCACTAAACACATATATGTCAAACTAAAAAAAATTAAAAAAATAATATTTCAATATCTAACTCTAAAAATACCAACAATACTATAACATATATTACCAAACCATAAACCGAAGGCTATCATGACTCAATCTACATCAATTCATCTATGTTAAAAACAATTTAATTTTAGTAAAACTAAATTTCTATCATTTAGAAATGTGTATTTATACATGATTTTTATTTTTTTCTCTTTCAAAATATTTTTTATAAAATTTATTAATTACTTTTAAGATCTAATACATGGGAAGACTTCCCTAGAATACTTCTAGAAGACTTATGGAAGACTTCGAGGCAGGAAACCTAAATTCTTGAACCCTAAATTCTACTAAAATTTAGGTGGGATATGTCAGAAGACTTTTTGGGAAGTCTTTTGTGAGTCTTCCAGACCCTATAATCAAATAACTAAACAAAACAAAAACACTTCATTAAACTTTTAAGATACTTATAAAGTGTTTTAATCAAGTTATTAGATAATCACTAAACACATACAGGTCAAAAAAATTAAAAAAAAAACAAAAAATAAGATTTCAAAATCTAACCCTAAATATACCAACAATATTATAACATATGCTACCAAAACCTAAACCAATGACTATCATGAGTTTATTTACTTTCAGTCATATATGTTGAAAATAATTTAATTTTAGTAAAAATAAATTTACATCATTTAGAAATGTTTATTATTACATGATTTCAATTTTTTTCCCATCAAAATATTTTTTTTATGAAATTTTAAATTATTTTTAAGATCTACTGAACGAGAAGATTTACAAAGAAGTCTTCTCTGAGAAGATTTCTTGTACATCATGAACTATTCCATCATAACTCCGGTTGAGTTACACTGGGACAGTGTAATTTAAATCTGGGGGGAGATTTACTGATATAATTTATTTTATTCTTATATCAAAGGAATTTTAATAAATTATGCTTAGCTATTGAAAATGGGACTATAATCTTATATTGATTTAAACTTGAATATCTAATCAATCTTTAGCACCATTTTAGATTTACTGATTGTAGATAGCACTATAGATGCTAAAGCAGATCAACCTATCAACTACACACTTGTCTTGAACGTATGAAGTAACAAAAGCTGATTTCCAACACTAAACTTGACATAACCGCTTGTCTTGGGGCTTGGTATACATGGGATCGGATTCTTCAGACAAGTTTAGAAGGTAACGCCTTGTGTAGATTATTTATCACATTTTCCCTCTCTAAATTTCGACCCTAGAATAGTTAGTGAGTTACATTTAAAATAAAATAAAAATAATAATAATAATAATAATAATAATAATAATAATAATAAAAAAGATCTATTGTTTACTTTAGGATGAGTCTGAACAGGACTTGGTGGCTAAAACCATTACGGCTTGGTTTATAAAGACTCCAATAAAAGAGTTCGAAACGGGACTTGGAGGCGGCAATCTTCAAGGCTCGCTTTCGCAAAAAAACTCTTGGATATAGGTCAAAAAGAAGTGAACAGAGCTTGGTGGCAACCACCATTAAGTTTTGATTCATGGAAGCCTGTCCAATCGTGGTCACTGATCCTGCAATGGAAGCAGACTTTGACTCAAGAGAGAAAATTAGAGAGAGAGAAACTAGGAACTAACTTTTACCTGCAGCTCCAGATACTTGTCTGAAATCTTTGCATCCTATGATCGATACTCCCAAGGTAAAGCATTCACTTTATATTTATGCTAAGAAATGAAGTCAGACGTAAATTGATGAATTGTGTTATGTTAGAAATGGTTGCTAAGCTAGGATATTGCATAGTGTGCTTCTGTGATTAGGACCTTTTAAATGTGGTTGCAAAATTGTTGAGAGAAAGATTTCTATGGTTTAAAATCTTAAGTCCCTAATATTTTCAAACCTCTTTCAGAGAGACTGCCTGTATGTTTTGCTTGAGGACAAGCAAAAGGGTAAGTCTGGGGAGTTGATATACCTTGGATTTGATCCGTTTTCATCCATGGTATATAGGTGTTTACTATATATATATCTATGTTTTTTACTCTTCTAGGTATGTTTTCAGGTTCAGGTACATTTCAGAGTAAAGCTATGACTTTGGAGCATTTTGGAGCTTAAAGGACATTTCACCCGAGCTGACCATGTAGAGGTCGACGAGAGGAAGAACAATCGATCGATGCGCATCCAGTGCTGTCGATCGACACCAAGAGATTCCTCGACAGATGAAGATTAATATCGATCGATGTACACAAGTACCATCGATCGATGTCGAGACATTGGACACGCGACATTTTGGATCCAGCGGACTTAAAACCCAAGGCCAAGCCAAATTACGAAAATGTCTTGACGAGTTTTTAACCTAGTAGATTATAGACTGCCTAAGTGTTTTGACGGCAGATGAGAGCTTTTTGTTACAGTTTCACTTTGAGAGAGAAGAGAGAGTTTTGGAGAGAAGATCACTTGTGATTGGAACTCCTTGTTTTCATTTCTTTTCATCTATACTATGAATTTCCATTTCTTAATTGTTATGAATTGCTTTGCTATGTCTGAGTAGTTCATTTATTAGATCCAGGGTTCAGATAGGTTTGTGGGATTAGCCCCAAACTATAGATCTGCCTTGTTGTGCTATTTATGATAGATTTGAATTCATTGCTTGTTTTAGCCTTGCTAAATAGAACTTGATCATAGGATTGCATACTCAAGCACCCTTGTTATCCCATCCTGACATCTATCTATCATATTAGGACTGCTAGAGAGGGCTAACCGCTAATTTAGTATCTTAATAGGGTATATCATACTCGCGCATAGGCCTGGCTAGAACCCGTCGATCGATGTCCTCAACTGACTATCGGTCGACGTAGGCAAAGGTGTATCGGTCGACGTCCCAATAGGACCATCGATGGACACTCTTTCATTGTCAACATACTAACCGTTGAGACACGAGATCTAGCTTGTTAACCAGTGAAACATGCGACAGCTGATCACTGAGTTAAGCGGTTGAGTCCTAACATATCATGCATGCCACAAATATAGATCTATAGGTATTATAATCTCCAACACCTGAATAGTGGCCCTGCATCTAATATCAGTTCCAACCAAGTTATATTTACTATTTACTTCGCTTGTTTTTATTGCTATTCCATTTAAACATTTACAACTCTTAGAATTAATAAACACTAGATTTAATTGTTCCCTAGCTTCTTGTGGATTCGATCCCTAAGTACTACATCTGAACCTCTTTTGATGAGAGTAACACTCCTTAGGGTAATTTGAGTGGTATCAACGGCCCTTCCAAAGGCCTCAAATGCATCTCCATACTCTAAGATAACTAGAAGATCCTTCAACTCATGTTGCCATCGAAGTGATCACCGAAATCCATTTACTACCCATATCCAATAACTCCTCTGCATGTAGCATTTATGCAAATAAAATCTGCTCTGCTCCAGAAATATGAACTCTTGCCCTCAGGCAATCCAACAGTACTCGATGTCGTGATAACCAGTCCATCCCAAGAATGATATCTCAAAACACAACTCCATCTCTGATGAGTCTCTGGACCAATCGGCCCTCCAAACATAACTAGTACACCGCAATCAATATAAATAGCTCCCAACGTTTCTATGTCAGCTGCCCAAACTGACACATCTCTGAAATGATCAACACTGCCAAAAACTGGAAAACATACCAAGCATAACTCTAGTATCACACAACGCAAGCTGTCGTACCCCAATCCAAAAGTGATCCCCACGTGTTTACAAAATAACCATGCCTCCAAGGCAGTAAATATACTCATACACACGAATAACCCATGCCAACTCATGGCTCACATCTCATAGCACATAATCTCCAATAACAAAAACTCGTGAAGCGATGGCTTGAAGTTTGGGGGGTGGCAACAACATCACATATCCACATGCGGACAATCTCCGAACACGACAAACGAAACTGATACACACCTGAGCAATCTATCAAACTGTGACATCATCCATCACTCGAACATCTGGCTGAACCCATGTTAGCTAGAGAGCAGATGACGATGATAGTTAGCTAGAGAGCAGATGACGATGATAAACTCATCGTCAATAAATATACACTTGGGTTAGAAGTTACTGAAGGAAAGGTGTTGTATTTTTCTTTCTTTAAAAACTCCCAAATCCCCAGATTTAAAAATCTTTTAAAATCGATTAAACCAAATTAAGACCGAATCAAAACCGAGTCAAAACCACGTCCCAACAAATCGCTATGCCCGGTCAGAACCGGGACGGAACCCCGCTCTGATACCACTTGTAACGCCCCGACCCGCCCACCGCTAATGGGCCACCCACGTCTGCTCTCTCGACCCATGGGCCCCATCCCATTCGACGAACGGTCCGTTAATTTTCCAAGGCTCGAAATCACTTTTTACTGACCCTGCAATCACCACACAACCTTTTTCCTTGCTTTGGCCTCACTCGCAAGCTATCGTGAATCACTTCCCGATAGGTCACCCATCCTTCCACTACTCTAGCTGAAGCTTAACTCTGGAGTTCTTTCAGGATGTGTTCCGGAAAAGCTAAGTCAACTTTGGTGACATAGATAGCCAAATCAATTCTCTTAAGCCTTTTTCACATATCACAACTCGGGATGTTACAATTCACCCCCTCTCAAAGAACGCAACGTCCTCGTTGCACCCCACAACATATCTTTAGAAGCCTCTCGGGTCAGAACCGAGATAGCTAACCAGCTCTGATATCAAATTGTAACACCCGTATTTTCCAAAATAACTTAAATAAATAAAAAGTTTGAAATCTCTATTTATTACTTCTCAAAAGTCAACTCCAAACCATAAATCCACTAAATAGCCATAAATCCAAATAACATAATAAATCTCGAAAATATCGGTAAAAGCATAAAACCGCAAGTCTGAAAAAGAAAGTAAATAAAACTCCCAAAGCACCAGTCCGATAGCAATCACTCCTGTGCGTCAGTCTCACCTGAAGGGGGGAAGAATAGGAGGGGTGAGTAACAGGGGAGTTACTCTGTGACGTATGGGATGCTAAACACGCAAACCATTGACTTGAGTAAATAGAACTCCCACTATGGAAGTTTAGCTCTAACATGAACACACACGACGCCTAGCCCATCACACAAACACAAACAACGCGATGATATGATATAGCTAGTCCATACACCCCGCATGTGACACCCCCGATCGTAGATAACCGGAAATGACACGGTCAATGTTCCCTGATGGTCGACCCGAGGTTCTCGAAATAAATCCGATCACCTTAGACCAACAACCAAAGAACACAAACACTCCTATCGGATATTACTCTAGGCTTTTCAACCCGATAAATCAATATTCGATAGTTAGTTCGTCCCGGACAAGGACTAATATCATATGAGAATTCGTGATTTATAAACATCTTTTATACATTATTTATTTACTCTAAACATCTTACAAACTGTTATAGTTTACCCTACGACCTATCACCCAACAACGTTTTATTTATTTACTCTAAACATCTTACAAACTGTTATAGTTTACCCTACGACCTATCACCCAACAACGTTTTAAGTAAATATATATCAAAACGTACGTTGCAAGGACAACAAAATACTACCGCTGGTTGGCCACTCCTTCCGTCCAAAAGATTAAAGTGTCTCCCGCCTAAGGGTTACCTGCACACACGAATGAGTCATGAGCAACTAGTTTACTCAGTGAATGTAGAATCACAACAAAACCAATAATAAATCAAGAAATTATCAAATGCATATACATGATCATGCAAGTACGAGTACTATACTTTAATATCGATCATCATTGTGAATTCTTAATTTTAAACATCACTTCCATAACACCTGCCCGTTACCATAATCATATAATACAATATATATACTAGACCCGAGAAACCACTAAGGCTAACCGAGACTAGTGAGTTAGCATCACCATCATTATCGAATGTCCGGCATGAAAAATCCGACACTGCATCATCATGCAGTACACGGTCTCCAGGGAGCTATCCCATCATCGTGTCTTCATGACCTTGTTCCGTTCGCAGGACCAAGTCACGGTAATGCGGGGGCTTTAGAGATAGTGAATATAACAAGACTTCACATGATTTTACTTCCATAATTATTTTAAATTAATCCATAATTAATCTTTAATTGATCATAATAACTCTTAATTAATCCTAGATTAATCCTTAATTAATCTTTAATTAATCCAAAACTAGTACTTAATTAATCATGATTACTCCTTAATTAATCTCAGATTTATGCTCAATTAAACCAAGATTAATTCTTAATTAAACCAAGATTAATCGATAATCAAAACTATGATTATTTCATAATTAAGATTAGTACTTGGGAACTAGTACTATGATTATGATTAACCTCACTTTAACCTTTTGATCAATCTTTAAGTGCAAATGTTTACATTAAGTAAACCCCATACACTTCTTAAAGGATTCAAAGTCTTTACTATCTAATTGAGATACTACAATTTAAACTCAATCATGTACACATTCATGATCTATCTCATCTTCTCTCTAGACTCACCTAAAGATTAGTCTTGAAACTGGCTTGGACAAGACTTGAATTCCACTTGAACAAGGCTGAATGGACCAAGAGACTGAATGGACAGGACTGGATACTTCAAGATTTACTCTACCTCTCTGACTTGAAACAGAGTGGTATGATCACAAGATCAGTTCGGTTCATGCCTTAACACCTTAGATCAGATCAGTTCAAGCTTGGTTCTGCTCAAACTATACAAGTTCAGCTCGGTTCTAGTCAGTCTACCAAAGTTCAGGAAAAGATCAGACTGAGTTCAAATCGGTTTACTCAAAGCCAGATCAAAACATCATAGCTGGTGGTTCTAAGAGGTTGATTCAAACCGAAATTAACAAGAACTGAACTGTATCAGAACTTATACAACTGATCCGACCAAGACCTAAACTAAACATCAACTGTTCTGATCAGATACTGACTGAGGCAAGGAGACCAAAGCTTACCAAGATGAAGCAAAGGACTAGATGGCCTCAGCTGATCCTCTTTTCCAAGGTAAGCTTGCAGCTGGACTGGTCAAAGATAAAGATCAAGGTCTGATCATGATCTGAACTCAACTAGATCTAGGGTTTTATTTAAAAATCTCACCTTCTGATCTTTCTCAAGGTAACAAACTGAGCTAAGGTTGAAGATTAGGTCACCACCAATTTTTTCTTGATTTATTTTCCTGATTTTTCTCACTGATTTTTCTGTTCTTCTTTCTCTCTTTCTCTCTGAAATTCTCTAGGTTTTTCTGCAGGGTTCTGAACGTGGGAAGCAGCTGGAGAGGGGTTAAATATGAGGTGAGCTTGCTTCAGGTGAGGGTTTCACTCAGGACAAAGCTAAGCTGAGTGGGGACAGCTGGCCAGGACAGCTGGCCAGCTGCTTCAGCACTCTCAACACAAGCTGCTGTCCTTTCCTTAACCTGAAGAAACTCCAGCCCTTTCATGTGCTTCTCACATGACAATCTAAGAAACAAGGCAACCAGGCAGCTTGTGATTGTCATGTGCCAGTTACTAAAAAAGCTAGGCAAGCAGGCATGTGCAAGTCTAAGACTGAATAACTGCACAACCAGGCTGGTGAAGGACATAACTTAGTTCTAAAATTATTTCAGAAGTTGGTCAATAATTTTAAATAATTTTTCAACCAAATATTCCTTGTCTTTGGCTCTCGTCTTGTTCTCGGAAAATCTCTTCCAGCTTAATAAAAATTCGACCAAAATATTTAAGACTCGACCAAACTATCAAGTGAAGGTCTTTCAACCACAAGACAGTCCCTTCGAGAAATTAATCTACCGGGTCGATTTTTATTTTTATTAATCCTTGTCGAACCAACTAAAAACTGGTCGAGCGGGATTTTTTTCGACCAAAAATTTATTGGCTCATGAGGGTTATTACACCGCCTCTCCTCATATGGATATATAATACGTAGCGTCGCTAGTACAATATATCTCTGTACCCCCGCCCTCTCAAGTAGCATCCATGGTACAAACGTCTCTGCACCACACGCCCGCACAAGTAGCATCGCAAGTCCAGACGTCTCTGAACCCCTGCCCGCACAAATAAAGTAGCGTCGCTAGCCCATACATCTCTGAGCCCCCGCCCGCGCACATAGTCCCTACTCATAACAATGTGTACATACATATATATATCGCATTTCTTAACATCACACAATCCAATCAAAGGTTGAATTCTCTAGACCCCTAGTTCCAGTTTACAATGAATGAACTAATTAACAATCAAGACTCAACTCAAACAGATGGATCATGATTCGGAATCTAAACTACGATTAAGAGAATTCTACACTGGTACGGGATTTACAGAATAGACCCTCACCTTAGAAATGTAGAAAAGTGATAGCTATGAACTCCAGCTGCTCAAACAAACTCCAAATATGAAATCAGGGCGAAAAATCGAGTCAGAACGCCCTTCGAACGGTCCAAAACGGATAACCGGCGATCTGGTCAAAAAATCAACCTGCCGGTCAAAGGTCAGCCCGGTCATCTCTGACCCAAGCCGGTCAACACCAAATTGAAATCAAATTGAACCACCCGGTTTTCCGTAACCGAATTCGATGTCAATTGGACCAGATTCAAATCGATTTCAAATCGGTTTAGTACTAACCAAAAATCAATCTAATAACCGATCGGTTTAATCGATAATCAAAATCAATTGACCAACCGAACCGGCTTGACTGATCAACGGCTTGACTCGCTGAGTCGACTCGGCCGAGTCACCGAGTTACCAGCGAGTCGACCGGCGAGTCGCCGGAGAGCGGTCGCCGGCGGCGGCCAACAACGGTGGTGGCTTACCGGAAAATCACTGGCGGCGGCGGAGACGCGGCGGGGGCTTCCCTGCAGCGAATGGACGGTGGCCGACTGCGGTGGCTCCGAAGAACGTCCGGATGGAGATGGTGGCGCGTGAGATTCACGCGCGAATCTTCCTCCTGCGCATGTGGGCGCCTCGCGGCGGATCTCCGGCTGAAACTCCTGCCCCGGACTCGTCTCGACGTCACGACACACTGGTGGCTTTTACATTGCGAGAAACCCAATGGTTAGAGAGATATCGACGATTTACTAAATGGCCAACACTTAACCAATCGGAAAAGGCGGTTCCCGGATTACCTAGGGCGTGAGACGGTACGGATCTGATCTCAGTCGACGGTGGCTGAGACAGTTCACCAATATCTCTCTCTGACGGCTCAAACTCTGTAGAAGTTCGACGCCTTAGGTTTTTCTGAATAAAATAATGTATGGGGCTAGAAACTAATTAGAAACATTAAACCAAAACATAATTAACCTAAGGTCCTAAACCTAAAACCTAAGCCGCTCCCAGCGCCTCCGCCTCCAGCTCTGGAGATGTAAACCAAATCCTTCGCCTCCAGATTTGTAACCTTAATCCTCTGCCTCCAGCCTATGTTCTCTTCTTTAGTCCCTGAGATTGAGCCATTTTCTCTGCACCTTCCCTAACTTGAATGTAGTCGTCCTCTATCATAAATAACTGCAAGCCAAAACACAAGTGTTCAACAATTTTTTTGAAAGACATAGAAATGGTTGGGAACTGGTATGAGACAAACCTCGAGGTGGCTAGCCAAACACAAGTGTTCAAGTAAGAACAGAAAAATATAACCAGAGTCAGAACACGGAGAGAGAGAGAGAGAGAGAGAGAGAGAGAGAGAGAGAGAGAGAGAGAGAGAGAGAGAGAGAGAGAGAGAGAGAGAAGCTGGAGACGCCGCTCTGTAACACCACTTCTTCTCCTTCCCTGCTCCTTCTTAGATCTGTAAACAAAACGAAAATCAATTACAAGTAAATAGGAAGTTGAAAAGAAAGAGAGAACATATAAGAGGAAGGGGAAGTGGATTTACCTGTCGTAGTGGTGAGGAGGTCAAACAATCTTCATCATCATCGCCAGGGCCAGCTTAGATAGGGGGGCGAGCGATGCGACCTACCGAGATCTTCCTGAAACCAGATGGTGATTGTCGACAAGACGAACCATTAGTTTAGTTCAAGATCTCTCTTTTTTATCTCGTCACGTTAAAGAGTCACGATGTCGTCATCTCTACTAGAAAAAAGATAAAGATTTTCAGGGGTTCGAAATGATCTCTACACGTTCAATGCGTTGATCGAATGTTTATGTAGCTCCTCTCAACTCTCTCTCGCTCTGTCTCATCTTTGGAAGATGCTGAAGTTGTTTCCTTCATGGAGATAGATGGTGGAGTTATGGTACGAGTTTGCGTCTCGTGGATTGCTCTTGTCTCAGCTGAGATGGTGGTGAGCTCAAAGCTGATGACTTTATCCAATCAGGTCCGAGAGCTGGTCACGGATCGGCGTGGCGATATGAAGAGAAGCCTCTGAATAGAGATCACAACTGAGTCAACTTGCCCTGAGTCCGCTCTCACCTCTTCAGATTTCCCGATCACAACCCCCAACACCGTACTTCTCCGCCGCGAACAGCTTCTTCGTGAAGAGCTGAGGATGCGACTCCGTCACCGCTAGGCTAAAAGTCGTGCTAATCGCAGATGGTTTGTGTCCATGCGGATTGACGCCGTTTAGCTCCTCAGTGAGGGATCAATGGCGATTGAAGCTTGCACAAGCTAAGGAAGCAACCTGACTTCCATGGCATCAATCAAAAGCGAGAAAGTCTTTGACTTTACCGGAAGCATCGCAAGCTTCAGATGATTTTCTACGAGAGTGACGGAGATTCTTCTCTGTTTGAACCGAGAACTGTCGAAAACTAGTAAAAGAAGACGAGAACACGTCGGTGGGTCGAGACAATAATTTTTATTAGATCAGAGAACGTTCGGTCGGTTTACAAATAAGGAAATAAGCGGTAGAAAGCAAACCGGCAAAAGCTAGTTCGCTGGGAAGTACAAGTTGACGACAAAGAAAAATGAAACCCTAGTTCTAGCTGAATGTAAGTGCGTGTGTGTGGTCGATTTGCGGAGCCTTTTTTAGTTTCCCCCTTGCTCTCCTTATATAGACGACCAGTCGATGACCTAATTTGCCTTCGTCCAATGGGCTTTCCGCTCGTTGGGCCGAGCTATTGGGCCGTTGCGTCAAGCCATCGAGTCGACTGCTTTCACTCGCTTGTTCGATCGACTAAAATCGGGCTCGAGTCGAGCTGTCGGTCATTCGCAAGCCGACAAGCCGAGCCTTTTCCCAATGCTTTTGGGCCATGACAAATATCCTGTGGGCCTTTTTGGGAGGATCAGATCCATACCCAACCGTAAGTCCCCCCAGTTCGCTGGCGAGTAGCGTAGCCAACTCAATGAATTTGGAAGTGAGGTATAAAGGATAGTTGTTCTGGAGTCGTACTCCCGTTCGTTTCTTGGCTAGGCGCGTCGTGCGTCTTCTTGCGACCGACCGCTGCACGCTGCGCTTGTGCGTCGAATCGTCGGAGTTCATTGGTTGGATGAACCGACGGTTTTTCCGGTTTTGAGCATAACCACCGGTTTGTGTCTAAACCGATTCCGGTTCACCTTGAGAAGTCAAAACGTCGTGAGACAGCATGGATATCCACGCGCTTTAATGGACCCTTCAATGCCCGTTTAGACCTAATTGGTAGGGAATTTTTGTGTAGGTTCTTTGTGAGTACTACAGGACGATGGATAAGGCTAGTATTTGTATTGATTTCGTATATAGTTTTAGAGAGACAGACTTGAAGAGATGTTTTATTAGATGAACAAGCCGGAGCTATAACAGAATGGTGTATAAGCCCTAGTTCTAGCCGCCTACCTATAATCTCTAAGTCTCGAAGTGTCGATCCCTTGTTTTAGGGTTTAGGTTCCCATTATATAGTCTTCTTAAGGCGGGCCTTAGTCGGTTGGAGTAGGTTAAACTCTTCCATATTTAGAAATATGGAAGGTTCTATGTAATAACCCTCATGAGCAGATAGAAATTTGGTCGAGAAAAATCCCGCTCGACCATTTTGGAGTTGGTTCGACCAGAATTAAAAATAAAAAAATTGACCCAGTGATTTATTCGTGGCGGGACTGTCTCGTGGCCAAAATACGTCATCTTAATAGTTCTGACCAAGTGTTAGTTATTATTGTCGAGTTTTATTTAAGCTGGACGAGAACCGATGGACGGAAAACATTTGATCGAGAACTGGTCGAGAATATTTTCAGCCGCTTGTGAGTCATGTGCATGTCTTGTGCTGCCTGCCTGCTTGATTCATTTAGATTATCATGTGTCTGTCACAAGGTACCTGCCTACTTGTTCATTAAATAAGTCACATGCTGGTCACAAGCTACTTGCTTCATCTGCTTGTAGCTTTCTTCATGAGAAGGAAAAGTTCAGCTGCTTGTGATGCTTGGTGTGCTGAAGCATGTCTCCACCTGTCTAGCCTTAGCTTTGCCTTGTGTGAGAGTAAAACCTCATCTTAAGTAACTCCTTATGCTTTAAAACACCTTCTTCTCTCCTCTGGACGTTCATAACCTGCAGCATAACAAGAGAAATTTTCAGAGAGAAAACAATGAGAAAGAAGAGAAAAATCAGAAAAAAATATGGGAAAATTAGCCACGACCTTAGATGACTTTGTTCCATCCTCTAGCTCAGTTCCCTGCTGGGTAGAAGATCATAAGGTTAGGTACCCAGAGTAAACCCTAGGCCTTGTTCTGTTTTTGTGATGAACCGATACTGATTTATGCTTTTAAAATAGTTCAGCCACGAGTTCAGTTTCAAGGGGAGGATTATCTGAGTTCATATGGCCATCAGTTGCTGTTGTAAGCTTCAGTCTCTTGTCTCAAACATGTCTTGATCATAATCAGATGTTATTTAGTTAAGCGGTTGTCATGGATCAATTGTCTAAGCCTTTCTTCGGTTCAGATTTATTTATTTCAGAATAAATTAGTTTGCTGGAATAGAATTATCTCATCTATTATGAACTGATTGGATTAAATCTGAACTGAACTGGTCATGGTCTGGACTACACCCTAGCTGAACTGATTAACCTTGTTGTAAACCAAGCTGTTAGGAACTGATTTAAATATCTTCTTCAGAACCGAACTGTTGGATTGAATTTCATGTTATGAACTGCTCTGTTTCAGGTCAGTGGTCGAGTAAAGTTGAGGCATAAGACTGGTTCATCAAGTAGAGCTGTTTTCTGTCTAGGTAAGAACTTGATCATGGACTGATCATTTTCTTAGAACCACCTAGCACAGGTGTAAGCTAATGACCTGAACCGAGTGACTAAACCTAGTACTTGTGTTCTGTTTTGATCAGTTGGTTGTGGAATTTTGCTAGATCGGTCCAGTCACTCCTTGTAGCCGTTCAGTCACTTGGTTTGAATTCAGATATCAAGGAGAGTGGTCGGATCAGTCAGATAATTGTGACCGTTCTGAATCTCAAGTGTACCGGAAGTGGAGTGTGATTAGCTTGAGCTCGAGTCTAGTCTTGATTAGCCAATCTCATAGAATCAAAGGTGAGTCTAGATAGATGATTAAAGAGTTATAAATTAGTGTTGCATGATTGAAAATGTAAATGATTGATAGGCTTTGTCTCTTGATCAAATATTGAATTGGTGAGGTGTTTACTTAGTGTAAACACTTAATAAATATTTATGAATGTTCGTTGAGGTTTATTCCGAACCTTAGTACTTGTTCTCAAGTACTGATATATTATATTATTAAATATATGAGTATAAATCATGTGAAGCCTTATTGTATACTCACTCTCCCGAAAGTTCCCGCATTACCGTGAATTGTTCCTGTGATACGAAACAAGGCCACGAAGACACGATGATGGGGTCGCGCCCTGGAGGCCGTGTAACTGCATGCAGCATTAGATGTTCAATCTTGGAATATCTAATGGAGATGATGTTTATATTTATTTTCGCGCTAGGCTCGGTTAGCCTTGGTGGTTTTCCGAGTTTAGTCTATATATATATTATAAGTATGAGTGAATGGCGGGTGTCGTGGAGATGATATTTAAGATAAGATTCACATCGATGGAATGATAAGGCTTATATATGTATTTTTATTAGTTATAGAATACAATTCAACTGCATACAAATGGAGTTGATTGCTTGCGATATTATTAGTATACGGTGGGGTGCGGGACTAGGCTCACTGACGAGTAACTAGTTTACTCATGACTCATTTGTGATGCAGGTAATCAGTAGACGGGAGACCTTACTCTAGGACGGGAAGGAATATCATTAGCCAGCGGTAGTTTTATTATCCTTGCAAAGTCATTTTGATATATCTTATGTATAAGAATTGTAGACCGAAAACCTCGAGGTTAATTTATAACAAATTTTGAAAGATGCTTTTAAATGATATATAAAGAATGTTTTTAAAGTACGGGTTCCATATGATATTAGTCCTTGTCCGGACGAACTAACTATCGGGTATTGCTTTTTCGGGTTGAAAAGCCTAGAGTGATATCTGATAGGAGCATTGGTGTTCTTTGATTGTTAGTCTAAGGTGATCGGAAGTATTCTGAGAACCTCGGATTGACCATCGAGGAACATCGACCGTGTCATTTCTGGTCATCTACGATCGGGGGTGTCACATTCTCATTATAGAAAGTTTTCCTTTTCCCCGGGGAAGGGGGTGGTCCCTGGGACCGGACCCGGAATACTTCGTAGCGGGGAACCGGGGTGCCTCCTAGAGGGGTTGAAGAGGCCGGTGTCCTGCCTGAGGTCTGGAGAAATTCAATACAAGAGTATTTTCCCTCAACAGTTTGCCCCTTATTGCTCGATTTCGTCATCGAACTCGGGGAATAACATGTGCACTCAAATAACATGTGCTCATTCTCAGCAGGCTTCTCTTAAGCAGGACATCGCTCCAGTAATCTTGCGATCCCGGGTTCCACTCAGGCCGGAACCAAACTCTGAACCCGGGGGACCGGTTCCCTTATACCAGACCGGGGTCTGGCGTAATTTTTGAACCGCTGATTTCTTGTCGAAGACGGAGAAGCTCTGGGCTTCTGATGGCGTCTTGGAGACGGTGGAGCCTGGAGCTATGTTTTTCCCTGAAGAGGAGGCCTAAAGGCCTGCGTAGGCCCTTTTTCGGTTGATGATACTAGATGCTCTTCTTATTTTTCAAAAGTGTGTATCCTTTCTAGAAACTTTCCTTTTTAGGAGGGAATTCCCTTTCTCTTGCGAGGACCGGGTTTCCTTTTCACTTCTTGTCCTTTATGTCAGGGATTTTTCCAGGATATTTGGAAACATCTCTAATTACTTATTTAATCCCGCGAAAGGGAATGAACCGGAATTATATAAGGGCTCGCAATATCTCCTAACTGGCCTCAACCCAATTCCAGCACTGACTCCTTGGTTGAGAAAGATGAATCCCGAATCGCCTATGTTTCTGTCCTCACTGGTGGGTGGTCGCCCAAGGCTGTGTCGTACTTTCGCCGATCCCTTCTCATCTCCTGTTCCTTCTTCGGTAGATGTTCCATAGGCTGATAGTGAAGCGGTTCCGATGGCACCTCTGAGAAGGCGTCGTTCTTGTTTCTTCGATGATGGTCCCCGTTATGAGATCCGAGAGGGAGATTTGGCTATCATGCGGAGGAAGTATGTGATTCATCCTTCAGTCTGAGTTCGAACGTGCTCCAGATGGAGGAGTGAGTGAGGTGGCTGTCTATGTGGCATATCTGGAAGCAGGCTTCCAGGTGTTATCCCTTCTCTTATAGGCGAAGTATCATCTTTCTTCGGTTTCAGTCCTTCTCAACTTACTCCTTTGACTTGGAGGACTTTAATGGTCATTTAAGTACTCGGGGAACTTCATGGATTTTCCGTCGGGTGCATGAGGTTTTATATTCTTAGTATTTCGCTCCTCTGGTGAACAAAGCAGGGTTCTATCGCCTTCGATCACGTGATGGCACCCCTTCGGTACATGTTCGTGAAGATCCAAGAGCCGCTTGGTTATTCAACATCTTGGCGTACCGTTGGAAAGTTCTCCTTTAAGCTTTGAGTTTTACCATTCCTTTGGGAGCCCGGTTTTATTGATGTTTGGCTTTCGCTTGTCAGATGTGTCCCGCCCGGTATCCTTTGCTGGAGAAGCAGTGGCGAAGCTTATAATATGAGTTCCTCGACGATTCCGATGGGTGACTTTTTTGGTGAGCAGGGAAGCCTTGCGTCGTAGTCGTGTTTGGGGTAAGCCTTCCCTTTTAGTTTTTACCCAGTAGGACTTTTTCTTGTTTGTCTCTTACATTGCTTTTTCCAGGGAAAGTGGCGAGGCTCCTGGTATCGGTTGTCTATGATGAGTATCAGAAGGCTAAAGCGCGGAAGCGGCGTCCTTCTTACACTCCTCCGCCAAAACTAGAGAGGGCTGCTTTATCGGCTAATGGTCTATCTTCCACCTCATCAACAGGTGCTGAGGATATGCCTAACCTTGACCCTTTGGTGGCCAGGTGTAGGACATGGTGGCTCGCCGGGATCTACTAGTTCAGAAATTGAAAGCCTCGGCTAGATAGGAGCTCATGAAGGAATGGCTAGAGAATCGTGCAGAACATTGGAATCCGGAAGAAGAGTACCGACGCCATTTGTTCCTATCCGAAGGGACCAGCCATCAGTCGGGGAGCTTCTCCCAGGTTGCCACCCCTGTGGGAACCGAAATTCGCACTGTCGATTTCCGTTTAAATAAGGAAACTAGGAAAATCCTAATTTCCCAGAGGACCCGGATATCTGCTGATTACCACACGTAAAGCAATCAGAACACGAGAATAACAACGATAAAGTATAAGAAATCGAAAAAGAGAGCAAAGAAGATCTTATTCCGAATTTGCGTATGAGCGTTTACAACAAGGTATAAGCCTGGGCTCGAGAGCTGTCGGCGAGATTCCTAGTTCTAGTAACCCTAAGACGGCTAAACCTAATTGAGTCGCAGCTCGAAATAACAAAAACGGAAAATTGCCTAAATTGCTCTAAGTGCTAAGTTTGCTCTAAAAAAGTTCTCTCCACCATACTCCTCGCCTAGGACTCCTTATATACTAGCTCCAAGGTCGGTTTACGCTTTTACTCTTCTGCCCTTAAGCCGTCATAGCATAAAAATGGAGATATTCCATTTTTCCCGATCTTCACAATTATCTTCAAAACTTCCGTATTTTTCCGCGGAAACTTGACATTTATCCTTCCTTGTGGGCCAAGCGTAAACCATGCTGTGGTTTACGGGCTTTTGGTTAGGAAATCGTAGGATGGGCCTCGAGTCGTGTTTTAGGTACCTTTGGGCCGTCTTCCGACTCGACACGTTTACTACGAATTTTCCGCGGTTTCTAATCCGCGAAGTTTGATCGATGAGTTAGAATAGCGGAAGATAGCATTCGAAGGTTTGACGAGAATGCATGGATTGGTGTCGTATCGATGTTTGGAAATCGCTACGCAGCGACCGAACTTTGGCTCGGGCCCGATCGCTACGTAGCGACCGAGCTTTGGCTCGAGCTCGGTCGCTACGTAGCGACCGAGCGGGACGAGTGCTCGGTCGCTACGTAGCGACCGAGCTTGGCTGAGCTCGGTCGCTACGTAGCGAACGAGCGAGACGGACGCTCGGTTGCTACGTAGCGACCGAGCTTGGCTCGGGCTCGGTCGCTATGTAGCGACCGATCAAGACGAACGCTCGGTCGCTACGTAGCGACCGAGCGGGACGAGCGCTCGGTCGCTACGTAGCGACCGAGCTTTGGCTCGAGCTTGGTCGCTACATAGCGACCGAATGGGTCGGACATTCGATCGCTATGCAGTGGCCGATATTGGCCCGAACTTGGTTGCTACGTAGCGACCGGGCGGCGTGTATGCGCAGTAATTACGCAACGACCGAGCCTGGTTTGTTTGGTTTGAATCTTCAAGGATACTTCTTCGTAAAAACTTCGTATTGGTTATATTTTACGAAAGTTGTATCCTTCTTTTTACTATCTCTTTCGGAAATACGATCTCCGAGGATTTTTGGGTGGTAATTCAGTCGTAACCGTTTTTGGCCCCAACAGTTAGCCCCCCAGCCCGTTAGGATCATGCATCGTAGGATCCTAGCGTGCGGTTAGGCATGTTTGGCAAGTTAGGCGTTGTGGGAACCGAAATTCGCACTGTCGATTTCCGTTTAAATAAGGAAACTAAGAAAACCCTAGTTTCCCAGAGGACCCGGATATCTGTTAATTACCACACGTCAAGCAATCAGAACACGAGAATAACAACGATAAAGATAAGAAATCGAAAAGAGAGCAAAGTAGATCTTATTCCGAATCTGCGTATGAGCGTTACAACAAGGTATAAGCCTGGGCTCGAGAGCTGTCGGCGAGATTCCTAGTTCTAGCAACCCTAAGACGGCTAAACCTAATTGAGTCGCAGCTCGAAATAACAAAAACGGAAAGTTGCCTAAATCGCTCTAAGTGCTAAGTTTGCTCTGAAAAAGTTTTCTTCTGCTCCTCGCCTAGGACTCCTTATATACTAGCTCCAAGGTCGGTTTACGTTTTTACTCTTCTGCCCTTAAGCCGTCATAGCAAAAAATGGAGATATTCCATTTTTCCCGATCTTCACAATTATCTTCAAAACTTCCGTATTTATCCGCGGAAACTTGACATTTATCCTTCCTCGTGGGCCAAGCGTGAACCATGCTGTGGTTCACGGGCTTTTGATTAGGAAAAATCGTAGGATGGGCCTCGAGTCGTGTTTTAGGTCCCTTTGGGCCGTCTTCCGACTCGACACGTTTACTACGAGTTTTCCGCGGTTTCTAATCGAAGTTTTGATCGATGGATTTAGAATAGCGGGAAACATGGACTGAGCTTGCCACGGTCTTCGGGAGATAGCATTCGAAGGTTTGACGAGAATGCAAGGACTGGTGTCGTATCGTTGTTCGGAAAGGTTCAATCGCTACACAGCGACCGATCTTTGGCTCGAGCCCGGTCGCTACGTAGCGACCGAGCGGGACGATCGCTCGGTCGCTACGTAGCGACCGAGCTTGGCTCGAGCTCGGTCGCTACGTAGCGACCGAGCGGGACGATCGCTCGGTCGCTACGTAGCGACCGAGCTTGGCTCGAGCTCGGTCGCTACGTAGCGACCGAGCGGGACGATCGCTCGGTCGCTACGTAGCGACCGAGCTTTGGCTCGAGCTCGGTCGCTACGTAGCGACCGAGCGGGACGATCGCTCGGTCGCTACGTAGCGACCGAGCGGGACGATCGCTCGGTCGCTACGTAGCGACCGAGCTTGGCTCGAGCTCGGTCGCTACGTAGCGACCGAGCGGGACGATCGCTCGGTCGCTACGTAGCGACCGAGCTTGGCTCGAGCTCGGTCGCTACGTAGCGACCGAGCGGGACGATCGCTCGGTCGCTACGTAGCGACCGAGCTTTGGCTCGAGCTCGGTCGCTACGTAGCGACCGAGCGGGACGATCGCTCGGTCGCTACGTAGCGACCGAGCTTGGCTCGAGCTCGGTCGCTACGTAGCGACCGAGCGGGACGATCGCTCGGTCGCTACGTAGCGACCGAGCTTGGCTGAGCTTGGTTGCTACGTTGCGACCGAACTTGGCTCGGGTTTGGTTTGAATCTCAAAGGATACTTCTTCGTAAAAACCTCGTATAGGTTATTTTTACGAAAATTACATCCCTTCTTTTACTAACTCTTTCGGAAATACGATCTCCGAGGGTTTTCGGGTGGTAATTCCGTCGTGACCGTTTTTGACCCCAACAGTTAGCCCCCCAGCCCGTTAGGATCATGCATCGTAGGATCCTAGCGTGCGGTTAGGCATGTTTGGCAAGTTAGGCGTGATGGGTGGAATTAATATCCGAAAGTCCGAGCTTGAATAGTAAATCCTCATGTCTTATAAGAAGAGAGGTAACTTGTTCCATAATTTTTTCACTTTCTTGTTTTTCTCTAAGATCTCTAAAAAAAACTTTCTATCTTTCTTTCCACCCTTTTCCTTTATTCTCTCAAGAGAAGTGCAAAGATGTCGAGCAAGAAAAAGATTGCGAAAAAAGGGTCTTCGTCCGCGAGCCCTTACGAAGAGCTCATCGTTCCGAAGATGGAGTTCGTGCCTCACTCGGTGCATCCTGCCGAGAACGAGGCATGGTGGGTTGCTCATTATGGCTCGTTGACCCCTCCCAAGGAGAAGCCATTCCCGATCCTGGTCCATCGTGGAGTCGAGGAAGAGGATGCAAGCAGGACTACCGACGAGTTTCTCGCGACGATGCGGTCGTTCTACCACATCTCGGATGCCGTGGAGTTCCGGGTTCCCTGCCGCGGGGAATGTGCTAACAACCCCCCGGAGGGTTACTTTACTTGTTATGAGGCGTTCATAGTGCGTTGTCGCCTCTGGTTCCCCATACCCGAAATTCTCGTCCGAGTGTTGGACCGTTTCGAAGTTGCGATAAGTCAGTTGACACCCCTTGCCATTCAACACCTTATTGGGATCTTGGTCCTAAGCTATGAGCATGGCCTTTCCCTCTCCGTCGATCATTATGAAGCGCTTTTGAGGCTTCAACTTGTCACGGATTCGGATAAGCATAGGTTTGTCCCTCGGAAATTTATGTCGGTGGTTAAGAAGTTCATTTCAAACTTCAACTCGTGGAAGAAGTTCTTTTTCTTTGTTCGTTTGGACGCTGCGTCCGTCGAAGAGAGTTGCATTCCACTGTTCCGAAGGTTGCCGAACAATCGTCCTTTCATCAATCCTCTTGCTCCGTTCCCCGAAGATATCATTTCGGTGAGGGATCTTCTCAGGAATGGTCCCTTCTTCTGGACTTCTTTTACGCCGAAGAGGGTTCGGAAGGCACTGAGATTCGTGCAACCTGGTCCCGCTCTGGATGCGGACACGGGAAGCGACTCCGAACCCGACGACCAGAATCCCGTCGAAGCTCCGACAGCTGTGCCGGAGTCGAGCTCTTGGAAGGGAAAAGATGTCGATCTCGGCGACATAGAGTTTTCGATGGACGACTCTATGCTTCCAGGATGGGATCCGAACCTTGCTTACGGCGACGGGAGCGGTTCGAGCGAGGCTCCTATTCCGGATTTCGATGATTTCTTTGCTGGGCTGCCATCGGGTTTCGATGCTCCTCCTCCTACGAAAGAATCGGCGAGGCCGAGAGTCGTTGCGGAAGGATCTCGCATCATCAATGGGGTTTTTTTTTTTTTTTTTTTTTTATTATCCTATGTATGGATTTGTAACACGCCCATCGAATTTGCAGGGCCTGAGCTTGCTGGGCTCGGCCATCGAGGCGGGTCATAGAGAAGCCATGGTCTACCGTTTTAAAGCGGAGAAAGCGGAGCGGGATCTTGCTCGCGTGCAAGGCGAGATGCTGGAGCGAGAGGCACAGCTTACTCGCGATCATGCGCGGGCTGTTCGTAGAGCGGAGAGGAAAGGCAAAAGAGAAATCGTTGAGGTGATGAAGACTCGCGCATCTCAGTTCCAGGTTGAATACGGGAACCTTAAGAATGCCTTTACCTCGGTGGGCGACTTTCGCGAGTGCCGTGGTTCGGTCGGAGGTCTTTGGCGGACGCAAGCCGACGACTATGTGTTCGAAGAGGAATGAGCTTGATGAAGAGTGGGATGAGTGACCGTGCCCACGCTGAGGCGCTTATCCCTCCGATCGACGAGAGGATTCAAGGGTTCTGGGATTCCATCCCGGTTTCTCCTGATACCGAGGAGGTCCCGATTGATTTTCACGATGGTGGCGAGGAAGTGGATCGTCCTGCGGATGCGTTTGGTGCTTCGTTGTCCGGGGACTTCGACTTTGGAGTATGAGGGGTGGATCAGTTATCCTTGTTTTCGGCCGAATGTGGCCCTTTGAATTTGGATTTCGTTTAGGCCAAGATGGCCGTATTTGTATTTCCGGGACTGGCCGTTGGTGGCTTTGAATCCCTTGCCGCTTTTACGCGGTTTATTTATATGATAAATGTTTTGTTTCAAGTTTTTCCTGAGTAAGGTTGAAGTAAATACGAGTTGTCGTCTCGTATGTAGTTCTAATTAGACGTTCAATCTGTTGGTTCGTTCGTGATTTTCGTAAAAATTTATCTGTCTTTACGATTTTCGAGAACATTGAGATACGAACGGAGAGGCATGGTTTATGATCTCGTATCTTTTAGATATCATGCCTTGAGATGTTTGAGACCAGAGCGTTGGGTTTAGGGCAAGACCTAGGTTTACTTTCGGTTAAGGTTTGTGCGGTGACTAGCCGGCTATCGTTTTTCCTGTTGCGATTTCTTCCTGACTCGCACCGGTTTAAAGTCCGCGATATGTTCTCGGCTTATATGACTTGTATGGTACGAGTCGAGCATCTTCTCAGAGTAAACTGGAAGTGCTAAACCAAAATTTCGGATTTTTGTTGTAGCGCGCTTTTGTCCTTGTGCTGGACGTTTTTAAAGATCAAAAGAGTGATCGGATTGCGTTTGTTTAAGACGGCTGGCGTGTTCGTCGGGGCCAATCGACGAACGGGGTGTAAGGTTTTTGGTGGTCGCGTTTGGACAATTTGTTTAGCATCGTCCTCGAATTTTAACTTTTTGCGACGTCTCGCAGTTATTTTCGAGGATTATGCGTGCATTTTTGCGTGTTTGAGAGGTGATACGTTTTTGGGCCGGATGAGGCCGCAGACGAGTGTAAACTGAAGCGTAGGCGTTTTCGATAAAAAGACAGTGTATATTGTAAAAATTTTATGTTTCTAAAAACTCGATTACAATAATGGCGATTGTGGGAGTATATGAGTATACGCACCCACTCCCCCCCTTTTTAGAGAGGGGGATAGCTGAACTCGTCTTTTGACAAGCTGCCTACGTACCCCTTTCGAGGATCAAGCCATCTCGTAGTTCTGTTTCATGCCGCGAGTGTTCTTACTCAGCGGTTGGTGTCGCGATGTCCGCCTTGACCGTGTCGATCGTGGCTGGGTCGACGCTATTTTCCGGATGTTCCGGTTGAGTTGTCGCGTGGGCTTCGGGTTTATGTCGAGCTTCGACATCCGATGCGTTTGCGTTGACAGATGATTTTACTTCGTCGTGGTGCGGGGCGCTTTTGGCCGAAGATCGATCTATCTTCGCGCGTTTGCCGTTTGCAGAAGCCGTGATTTGCCTTAACTTATGCTCCGCGAGAAAGCATAGTCGCGACTGTTTTTGGCATCCCCAGATGGCCGCGACTCCGTTCGGCGTTGGGAACTTGAGACCCAGGTGGTAAGTTGACGGAACTGCCTGCATGGCGTTGAGCCATGGGGTTCCCATGATCACGTTGTAGATAGCGGGATGGTCGACTACCGCGAATTCGACGATTTTCGTGATCTCCTTGGCCATGACTGGCAATTGGATCGACCCGAGAGTCATCGACACTTCGCCTGAAAAACCCGTGAGTGGTTTTGGCGTTGGAATTACTTCTCCAAGCTCGATACTCATCCGCTTGAGAGTGTCGCGGAAGATTACGTTGACCGTGCTTCCCGTATCGACGAGTACCCTTCCGACTTCTAAATCTCGTATGACGAGATCTATGACGAGCGGGTCGCAGTGAGGTTGGTCGATACCGCCGGCTTCTTCCTCTGTGAAGGTGATCGAGCAACTTTGGCCGTCTCGAGGAGGAGACCATGTAGGCCAATTTGCGCTTGATTCTGCCTTCCGTTGGTAAGCCTTGATGGCCGACACGGTATCGCCGCAGTATTGAGATCCTCCGATGATCATATTGACTCTGCGACGATTGTTATCATTCCCTTTGTCATCCGGCCTCCTACCGCGTTTATCCCCGGGTTGGTTTCGTTGAGGGATTTTTCAGCGGGCAGATTTCTGTCCGTTTTTGGGGGCCGATCAGAATCGAGGATGAGATCCTTGACGCTAGTTACCTCCGAAAGCTCTCCAGCGAGTAGCTTCGCGGCCAGTCTTGCTCCAAGACTTTGCAATTGGTCGTGGAGTGTCCTCGGGATTGGTGGAACTCGCAGAAGGTGTTCTCGTCGTACCCTTGATTGCGAGTCCATGTGTTGCCCGTGGTCCGGCCTTGCTCCGAATTGATCGCATAGTTATGCGCCCCTTGGAGATCTTCCCCCTCGTGATGGACGTACTTGTCGTTACGAGAGTTCTTCTTTTTCCCCTTCGGATCCGCGTCTTTCGAGGATGGTCTTGCCGGCTTATGTTTTTGCGATAAGACTTTAGTTTCTTCCTCGACTATGATGTAGTCCGTTGCTTTGTGGAGGGCGTCCTGGATCGTTCGCGGTTTGTCGAGAGTTATCCATTTTCTGAATTTCGACTTGTACCAGAGCGTCTTTCTCAGCGCGTCGATGGCCACTTTGTCGCTTATCCCGCTGACCCTGGACATTATCAGCTTGAACCGACTGATAAACTCGCGGAGGGGTTCGTCTTCCCTCTGGGAGAGACTCCAGAGGTCCACATCGGAGGTTTCCCTGTCTATGAATACAGAGTACTGTTTGAGGAATTCCGATGCGAGCTGTCGAAAACTCCCGATGGTGTTGCGACGAAGGCGTGCGAACCATTCGAGCGCTGCTCCTTCAAGATTTTCGACAAACAAGCGGCAATAGCCGGCATCCTTTTCGCCGTCCTTCAGTCTTGCTCTTCCCATCGCGATATGGAAAGCCTGAAGGTGCGCTTTCGGATCGGCCGTACCATCGTACTTTGGTACTCTGATTTTTCCCGGATCGGACACCCTCATGTCCGAAATGCGGCTGGTAAAGGGGGTCTTTCGAGCTCCTTCCAGCAGTCGATCGATCTCGGGGGCAGCACTAGTAGCATGATGGATTTGAGACTTTACGGCTCTCACTTCTGCCGCAGTCTTAGTGATGTAATCGCGAAGATCGCGGATATCCGATGTCTCGTCAGTGGATTTCCGAGCCTGTCGGCGTTTACTGCGAGTGAGCTCGGTTTGCCTTTCGGCCAGCTCCTCTTGTTCGTTCCAATAGGCGACTTCTTCTTCTTCCGTCATTGGTTTTTCGAACGGGGAGCCTTCCCGAGCGGATCGGCTTCTAGTCCTTCTTGGATGTCTGTCGACATCCTCGTCGGTGTCGTTGGAGACATCGCTAGGATCCAGGTCAATATGTTCGGCTTCGTTATCCTCCGAGTCCTTTGCAGGGGCGGAAGACTTTCAGAGTTCCCCTTTTCGATGGGAGATTTCTCGCTAGGTTTTGACCGGAAGGTCGTTCCCGCGCGACTCCTGCTCTATCGAGTGGGGTGGCGAAGTCGAGCCTCTTCCCGCGGATTTTGGTGGTTCCGCGGGGACGGATAGCTTGGGTCCTTGCCGTTAAGGTTTCAACCTGTTTGGTCAAGGTATTCACGAGCTTATCCTGTTCTTCCGACCTTTTTCATAGGTGGCGAACATCTTTTTAAACTCCTCGAGAGTCGCGGCGTTGGCTTGCGCGTTGGCCGCAGATACGTCCGCTACCGGAGTGTGGAGATCGGTGCCGCTGCCTCCGTTAAGGGGAGTTTGCACGTTATCCGCGTCGTTGGTTGACATGTCTGACTGTGTGTGGCTTTTGCGGGTTAGATTGATCCGTAAGGCCCCCTCCTTCTAGCGCCAAACTGTGGGAACCGAAATTCGCACTGTCGATTTCCGTTTAAATAAGGAAACTAAGAAAACCCTAGTTTCCCAGAGGACCCGGATATCTGTTAATTACCACACGTCAAGCAATCAGAACACGAGAATAACAACGATAAAGATAAGAAATCGAAAAGAGAGCAAAGTAGATCTTATTCCGAATCTGCGTATGAGCGTTACAACAAGGTATAAGCCTGGGCTCGAGAGCTGTCGGCGAGATTCCTAGTTCTAGCAACCCTAAGACGGCTAAACCTAATTGAGTCGCAGCTCGAAATAACAAAAACGGAAAGTTGCCTAAATCGCTCTAAGTGCTAAGTTTGCTCTGAAAAAGTTCTCTTCTGCTCCTCGCCTAGGACTCCTTATATACTAGCTCCAAGGTCGGTTTACGTTTTACTCTTCTGCCCTTAAGCCGTCATAGCAAAAAATGGAGATATTCCATTTTTCCCGATCTTCACAATTATCTTCAAAACTTCCGTATTTATCCGCGGAAACTTGACATTTATCCTTCCTCGTGGGCCAAGCGTGAACCATGCTGTGGTTCACGGGCTTTTGATTAGGAAAAATCGTAGGATGGGCCTCGAGTCGTGTTTTAGGTCCCTTTGGGCCGTCTTCCGACTCGACACGTTTACTACGAGTTTTCCGCGGTTTCTAATCGAAGTTTTGATCGATGGATTAGAATAGCGGGAAACATGGACTGAGCTTGCCACGGTCTTCGGGAGATAGCATTCGAAGGTTTGACGAGAATGCAAGGACTGGTGTCGTATCGATGTTCGGAAAGGTTCAATCGCTACACAGCGACCGACTTGGCTCGAGCCCGGTCGCTACGTAGCGACCGAGCGACGATCGCTCGGTCGCTACGTAGCGACCGAGCTTGGCTCGAGCTCGGTCGCTACGTAGCGACCGAGCGGGACGATCGCTCGGTCGCTACGTAGCGACCGAGCTTTGGCTCGAGCTCGGTCGCTACGTAGCGACCGAGCGGGACGATCGCTCGGTCGCTACGTAGCGACCGAGCTTGGCTCGAGCTCGGTCGCTACGTAGCGACCGAGCGGGACGATCGCTCGGTCGCTACGTAGCGACCGAGCTGGACGATCGCTCGGTCGCTACGTAGCGACCGAGCTTGCGAGCTGGTCGCTACGTTGCGACCGAACTTGGCTCGGGTTTGTTTGAATCTCAAAGGATACTTCTTCGTAAAAACCTCGTGTAGGTTATTTTTACGAAATTACATCCCTTCTTTTACTAACTCTTTCGGAAATGCGATCTCCGAGGATTTTCGGGGGTAATTCCGTCGTGACCGTTTTTGACCCCAACAGGCGTGATGATGGAATTAATATCGAAAGTCCGAGCGCTCATCCCGCTCGGTCGCTATGTAGCGATCGAGCGGGACGAGTGCTCGGTCGCTACGTAACGACCGAAGGACGAGTGTGCTCGGTCGCTACGTAGCGACCGAGCCAGCGAGCTTTGGTTCGAGCTCGGTCGCTACGTAGCGACCGAGCTTTGGCTCGAGCTTGGTCGCTACATAGAGACTGAGTGGGTCGGACGTTCGATCGCTAGCAGTGGCCGATATCGGCCCGAACTTGGTGCTACGTAGCGACCGGGCGGCGTGTATGCGCATAATTACGCAACGACTGAGCCTGGTTTGTTTGGTTTGAATCTTCAAGGATACTTCTTCGTAAAACTTCGTATGGTGATATTTTACGAAAGTTGTATCCTTCTTTTTACTATCCTTCGGAAATACGATCTCCGAGGATTTTCGGGTGGTAATTCCGTCGTAACCGTTTTTGCCCCAACAACCCCAAGATCCGTTGTGGGGGTTGTGATTCTCGGAGGAGCCTTCTTTCTGAATGATTTCATTTTTTGTTTTGAGACTCCGGCTTTTGTTGCTCTCTTTTTTGTTTGACTAAAGGCTCTTTGCAGCCCCCTTTGATTTTTTGGAATAATGATGCTTCATAGTTTTTTCCTTTTTATCCACTCCTTCCTGTTGCTTCGCATGCTTCTGATAGTAGTGTTTCGAATATTTCTTTTTAAGAGGATCTCATTCCGCATGTTTCCCGATCGAGATGGGGCTTGTAGTATATGATCACTCTTTATCCTTTCTGTAGGTTAGATAATAGGATCCCGGGAGATGGGCTCCAAAACAGAGGTTTTGAGCTAAATTATGGACTCTTGAAATCTGGAGATTGCTCTTGTAACCCGGAGGTTGCGTGAGGACCCAGAGGTTGTTTGGGGACCCGGAGGTTGTCTGGGGACCCGGAGGTTTTCTGGGGACCCGGAGGTTGTCTGGGGACCCAGAGGTCGCGGAGGAGCCCGAAGGTTCTCCCTTAGATCCTGAAATCACACTCGGGACCCAGAGGTCCTTCTAGACCATGAGGTCTTGCTTGGGACCCGGAGGTCCTTCTCTAGATAATGGGATCATGACTGGAGCCCGGAGGTGGTGTAGGAACCCGAAGATTCTTTGATAGATCCGGAGATCTTAGTTGGAACCCGGAGGTTTTCATGATCGTGATTGAACTGTGAGGTCGTGTGAGAATACATGGTTTTTCCCTGAGATCGTATCGGGACCCTGGTGTTTGCATTTGGACCCTGACGTCGCATGGGAACCTGGAGGTTTTTAGGGCACATGAGTATCCATATTTTTGCCATCGGAACCGCTTCACTATCAGCCAAAGTCCGATGCAAACCCGAGTTACCTGATCATGCTTCACTCCGCGACATCTCGACTTTGAAGTCCTGTTAATCACAAAAGTAGTGATCCCCGTAAGTCGTATGTCCAGTAAAACTGAAACTGTAAATTACAACCAGCCCCTTGTTCACAAAGGGCTGGTTGTAATTTCAATAGCCCTTGTGAACAAACAAAAAAAAACTGAAATTGTTTTACGTTTCTAACCCCCGTAAGTCGTCTGTCCAGACGACTTACTGGAAAGTCGTCTAGACTAGTTATACTTTAAAATAATTTAAACTTTTTGTAAAAAATATTTTGATAAGTGAAAAATTGAAAACATGTAATTAACATATATTTTAAGAGATATAAATTAAGATGTAACAAAAGTTAATTGTTTTCAACATAGATGAGTGAAAGTAGTGAGTCATGATATTCTTTGGTTTAGGTTTTGCCAACATATGTTGTAGTATTGTATGTGTTCTTAGGGTTAGATTTTGGAATGTATAAATGTTTTTTTTGAAAACTTTAAAATTTACCTAAGTGTGTTTATTTATGTATATAGTAAACACTATTTAAGTATAACAACGGCTTTATAATGTGGTTAGTTAGTTAAGTTAGTCAATTTAGTTTAGGGGTTAAATTTAGGGTCTGGGACGACTTACTAGTAAGTCTTCCGATGTACAGTATTCAACAGATGACTTACTAGTAAGTCGTCCAAACCGGACCGAACCTTTCATTTTACAATGTACTTTTAAACCTAACCGGATTATTTACAAGCCATATATAAGGTGTTTTTTTAATTCACTTTTTCGCGAAATTCAGAAAACCCTAACGCTGTTTCTGTCAAAGGCGATTTCGAAGGTGATTTCCGTTGATTCTCTCTAATCCATCGTTCTCACCGCCGGTTATCTCTCCGCCGTTATCACCGTCGTTTTCACCACCGTTCTCACAGCCGCTTCCTCTATTTAAGATCTGATAGGAAACCCTAGCGCACATTCTCTCAGAGGCGTCTCGTTAACTAACATAAAATGTTGTCTCTATCAATTTATACACTCGTTCTTTTTTCACATCTATTCTTCCAGATATATAACCGCTGTGTTGAAGGCGACTATATCTTCTCTGAATTTTCAGGTCGGCTTTTAAATGTTCTACTGGAAGTCTTGGAAGACTTATAATTAAATCACGACTTAATTATAAGTCTTTCAGCTGGAAAACTTGCCAGACGACTTAATTATAAGTCTTTGATTGTTTTGAGATGGTTGTCTTTGATTTTTTGGACGTTGCATACTGCTTTAACGAATTTGAAGAGCTGAAGGAGTCGAAGTTGGGAGTTTTCATCAAGTTCCAAGAGCTAGAATTTGATTGGGCTTCAAGGCTGGTCACTACATGATCAGTTTCCAGCTGGACATAAAGAAGAAGTATGAGCTGTGGAGTCTCGTTGGTCCACAAGCTGTAAGGTTTTCAGTGTTAGAGTTTGAAAACCTCACTGGTCTAAACTGCGAGTACATCGAGGACCTTGAGAGACCTCACTGGTCAAAATATGTGCGACTATTATGGCTTTATTATGTATGTATTATTATTTCTTCACCTGCTTTCATGAGATTGTGTTTCTCTGTTACATGCTGATTTTTATTACTGTTTTCATTAGGTTTGTAAGACTATTTTTGTCTGTAGATGGATACTAAATGAATTAATAAATATAATAAACCAAAAGTACAGATTGCAGGTATTGAATTAGGAAAATATAGAAAGAAATAGATATAAAATGTAAAATAGGAAAGCTTCAAACTTCAAACTAATATTTACATTCAACAAGCTATTTCAGATCAGTTTAACTTTTTATAGGCAGATCAAACTTAATTTTATATGTTTGCGGTTAATTATGATAGTTGTGTTAATTTTTTTATGTATAACTATACCCATTTTTTTATGATAAAACAAATTTATTGTAAACATGTCAACTTTAGTCAACTAAAATGTGTTTTTTTGTAAGTAAAAATATTCCCATGCAAAGCATGGGACCAACACTAGTTATAAATGAAAAAGAAGCTTCTAAAACCTCTAACCTCCCACTAGAAGTTCGATCTTGCGTTTGTGTTTCGGTGGCCGTCGGCTTCATCGCCGTCGGTTACCGCTCTGTTTCTGGTTTTTGATTAGTTCTGATCTATAGTCGGAACCACCTCCGGCTTGTCGGCTTTTACTTTTACTTGTACTTTGTACATCTCCGTTTTGTTCGGTTTATGCTCCGACTAGAGTCGGTTTATTTTCTCTCTCACCTTTTGCATGTTTGTATGATCATTCCGCTCTGCTCGGAAGAGTGATATGTCGGGTATTAGATCGGCTTTTGCTTTTCACTGGTTTTGCTTGATTGTTTCTTCATCGAAGAGTAATCTTTTCGTTTGTGTTATATGAGCAGTTAGAACGAAGTATCTTCATGTTAGATACATCAAGTGATTCGGATTATTGGGTGATTTACACGAAGATTTAGAGATGCTGGTCGTGTTCTGATGGTGCTATAAAGAATGTTAAGACCTCAATCATCTGCGGTTTTAATTTATTCTGGTGTTACGAAAAATCCGACTCTTGAACCGGAGAAAGCAAAAGTTCAATCAGTTTCAAAGGTAGAAGTATAGGTGTCTGAAGTGAAGAGCAAAGCCTTAAGCTTCTTTTGACATGGCTCATACAACGATGCAAGCGGCGAAGCGACAATCAGAGTTAATCAAGATGTGGTGGTAATCACGACTACGTGGCTCTGCTGAATCCAGAGATAATGGGGACACGTGCCATAATTTATTTCATCCTCTGTTCAAAACGCCTACAAGACGTTCCGCGTTCTGACGAACGTAACGAAATAAAGAAGGTTGTTCGTGAGATTAAGCTCGGTCTTAAGATGGCTCAAGATCGGGAGTGTGCCAATGCTGGCCCAACTGGCTGTCATCGAAAATCTGGGG